>NW_010183319.1:0-33057 GCF_000695765.1 Mesitornis unicolor
CGAGTCCCGCCGGTTTGCGTGGGCTGTGCTCGGGGGGGCGGGGGGTTTGCCCGCCCTGCGGAGTGAATGCAGCGTTTCTCTTCAGCCCCACAGGGCTCTGCTTGCGACTCTCCGGGCACTGCAGTGGGCCTGTGATTTAGGGTCCCTGTGGGTTTGCCCGGGGTTTCTGGCCAGCGTCCTGTCCCATGGGTGCGGGGTCTGCAGGTGCTCCCCCCCGGGTGGGCCTTGCTCTGCCCCAGAGGAGGGGGTTGGCCACCCGTCAGGGGTTGCCGTGGGGTGCCCTCTCCCCTCCCTGTGTGTGTTGGGGCTGTCTTGCAGAACAGGATCTGTGCGTCAGTCGCTCTGGCTTTCCCCTCTCGGGCTTGCTGTGCCCTCTGTGCCCGAGCCAGGGCTGACTTTGTTGTGCTTTCAGGGCCCCACAGCTGGCTCTTCATCTTTCATTATAAAACAGTCCGCATAGGTTTTCTCATCCATGGAGTCAGACGATTATTTCCCTTTAGAGCAGTGTTTGTGCTGGGTTTTGGAGGTAAACTATATTCTTTAGAGTTGCATATTTGCCTGATGCAGTAAGAGACATGAATTTCTTCACACGCTTTCCATTTCATCATTCTTGCTTGTCTAGGTATGTAGCTGACTCCTATTAGCTGGGACTGCATCGTGTTCTCTTTCCATTTCCCTCACAGATGAAGCTGTTATCTTTAGTTTCTTTTTCACCTGAGAAGGATTTGGTTGTGGTTTTATTTCCTAAGTGAATCTTGATGGTGGTGCTCTTGCTGTGTGTGTTAATGGCAGTGGAGCCTGCTCCCAGCTCCTGAAAGTTCCCCTTCCTCCCTGCTTTAGCAGCAAGACCTGTGGGTGTGGGTTCCCCACATGCCTCCTTTAAGTGGCTGAATCCATAGTCTTCTGCTTAGTTGCACACATAGCTACGTGTGTGTCCTGTGTATTTATAGATTTGTGCGTGTGTTTTCCCATTAAATGAGTGGATTTATGGCCCTCTAATTATACCAGCACCAGCACTTCAATGGGTTTTTATTATGAATCATTGTACAGCATAATGCCTTGGCAGGAAAGATCCTTGTAAATAAAATTATGATCTCTAGAAGAAGCCAATTTGTTTATTTTGAAATCCTGTATCTTGGGTACTGTTATTTGCCTTTGAATTATCAATGTACCCCTTCTTCTGGCTGCCTGTGCAATTGAAGTGGGAGTCTGGGGTGCCAATGAAGTGTTTGTGGGTAAATTTTTGTAGCTGGCACCATGGATATTGTGTCGTACAGCTCACAGTAGGAATTCACTGAGATGTTTGCAGAAGAGGAAAAGGAGGGAGTAACAAGGATTGGGGTAGTTGACACCTTACGATGCAGGGTGTCCTGTCTATCAGCTTGTGGAGGAGCAGTTTAATTAAACCTGAGGGACTCTTAACCTATGGAGAGGGAGGTGAGCAGTGTATCTTCCTGCAGCAGTGCCTGATGCAATAAGCTGCCGTGATCCAGGGGTGGATCCCTCTCTGCTTTACTGGTCTATGGGACAAAGCTGCAGCAAAATTTGCCACATCGAGTGCTGCTGTGCACTCCTCCTCTGGGTTGGGCTCAAGATCGTAGCTTTAATTAGATTGAGTCCTGTCAGCAGACATAATTATTTGCTTCAGTTGTGCTTTTTTTTTCCCTCCTTGCTTATGTCCGAGTACTCTTTTACTTATAGATCAGGACAAACAGTTGCTGTATGCTGCTTTTAGATGCTCAGCAACGAGCAGGGTGGTAGCTCTGTTGACTCAGCAGCAGTAGCTGCTTTGCTGCTGCCTTGATGTTTTGCCACTGCCGACCCCCTCGCTCAACAAAGGCAATTTGGACTTACTACTTTAAAGGAAAAAAAAAAGATCAGATCCCTCCCTCTGCCACGTTACCCAGGAATGGCAGTTTGAAGTCCTCAGCCCCAGAGTGAAAGTTTCACATTTTGGTATAACTAGTTAACAGGAAGGAAAGAGCAGATCTGTGCTCTTCTTGTAGCTGACAGGGTTAAGGAGACTAACAGGATTCTTACTTTCCTTCCGTTTCTATGTGTGTGTTTGTTTTAATGCAGTCTTTTGAGTCTTCCTCCTTTTATTAATAAAATTAGCCTTTAAACCTTTTAGTCTGTGAAGTGTGTTTACCTTTTCTAATCTGATTACTGTATGGCCATCTGTGTATTCTCTTCAGTTTCTCATTTCTGTGTAACGTCAGAAATGCTCAGATTTTGTGAATTTTTATGAAAAAGTTCTTATTGTGGAAATGTTATAATCTTTTTGGTGTTTTTTTTCTTTTTGTATAATGGAGAAGTGCAAGATGCAAGAAAAATGGCGAGCTTGGAGCATCCCATTCTCAAAACATCCCACTTGAGAAGGCATAGCCATCTCTGTGCTTTTTCCTCCTGGGTCAGCTCCTTTGTCCTTCTCAGTAATTCAAAGCGTACCTTGGTTTTGGCAGAAGAAGAGTGGACTGATAGGAAAACTTAATTAACTTGTCTCCAGGAGCAAGCTGGGCATGGCTGCTGAGGATCATGTGCAGAAAAGCACACTGATGGATGTTCAGGGGTTGAGCACTCCCTGGGAGGAAAGGGGTGAATTGTGGTGGTTGATGTGCAGGGTGGTGGTTTGACCCGAGTCAAGACCTTGGTGTAAGCCCACGGCAGGGTTTTGCTGCTCTGAAATATTTAGGCTTTGTGGTTGGTGTTTTTTGTTGTTGTTATTATTATTACTAATTTTATTTTTTTCCCCACCCCATGTTTTCATAAAGTTACTGGACAGGTTTTAAAACCAGCAACAGTTTTTATGGATAATGCAACACCTTCTTTGCTTAGGTAGTAGGCTAAGAATGTCTGTCTTCTATGAGACCACCTTGTAAACATTTGTGTACTTACTGGCCAGTTTTGAACAGATGTGACAGAGGAAGAGAGGTCTAAAATGGCCATAAATCTTGAAGAAAAGGGAAGGGGTAGAAGGAAGAGAAGCCTTATTACTGAGAAAGAGAGCACAAAGCCTCTATTAACCATCTGAGAATCGATCTAGTGCATCCTCAAAGGCAGAAAGCTAGGATTTGTGGAAATCCGCTGTGAAGTGCTGCATACAGGAGTGTATTTGCACACTGAAATTTAGTAACACGTCTGGGATTTAACGATAGTGTTGGAGGGGTTGAATTTCTCTAATGATGTCTAGTTCTGCTAGCTCTCAAATGGATTTAAGTGTTTCTCACCTCTACCAATTGAAGCAGCCTCTTGAGACCTGTGTGGAGTGTGGGGAGGCAGGACAAAACCCTCCTTTTGGATTGCTGGGGGAGCTGAAAGAAGGAAAGTTCTCAATCTTTATCTTGTGTTTTGTTTCCTTCTAGGGAGAGCTGGTAAGGAAGCTGAAGGAAGAGAAAGCTCCCCAGGTGGATATAGACAAAGCTGTAGCAGAGCTCAAAGCTCGGAAGAGGGTCCTAGAAGCAAAGGTGAGTCTGGAAATTAAATTAGACTTCCACAGTTTTGTCTGAAAAGTCTTGAAATCTCAACTTCATTGGTTTTTTCATAGCGGGGTGGACTGTTTGAATCACTTCTGAAATGGTTTGCAAGTTTCTAACTAGTGGCAATTCCCTGCTTTATCTGCTACGCCAGTAGCTGTTAGCATTAGATCACAGCAAGTGACTGAATAAATATGAGTTCAGGTTGTTCGTAGTCAAAGCTGGAATTCATTGTATGTGTCGCTAATCTTCATTTACTGTATAGATTTTTTTGTGCACAGTGAGAGGTCATGCTGTTCACTGTAGTGAGTTTCATCTTCAGATTCTTTGTGCAGCAGTTGAATTCCCAGGCTGGCATAGAACATGTTTCTATAGAAAGCATTTTCTTTGCTACAGTTTAAACAAAGTTTTTGGAGATGTTTCAAATAGCCTATGGTTTTGCTCAGTCTTAAAGTGAGGGGTGTATTGAAATTGTGCCCTTTTTTTGGATGTGATTGTGCTCTGAAAAGTCTTTCTGCAAATGAAATGATGGAACTTCAAGTTTGTTTTGTCTTTAGATCAGTAAACAAGTCAAAATAAACTTCCTTATTCTGCAAGCATCCCTCCCCTTCTTTCCACTCTCAGACTCAAACAACAAAAAAAACTCCTGAAGCATAAAAACATTCAGGTGTACAAATTCATCCAGGAAACTGCGATGTTCTTTATAGAGTATATTTCATATAAAAATGATTGTAGTCGTGCTTTGGTGGTATGCTTAAAAATAAGTGAGTAAATAAATAAATAAATAAATACAACACTGCTTGCAACTGACTTACTGTGAGATTGTGAGTGTACCTGAATTGGAACCAATTGACCCAATTTGTCCTACAGAATCAGTGAGGCAAACGGTGCTCTGTGTCAGGTGTGGTGTGACGACTGCCTGTTTGCACACCTTTAACCCAAGTAAAAACATGTCATTTTTACTTAGTATTCAGTGTAGAACTGTGCTATGAAACCTGGATTGATAGCTAGGTCATCCTGGAGTAATTAATTTCTGAGTGTTTTCCCAATTCTGTTTCCCAGCCCTCTGAAGCTTGATGTGGAGAGGTGTAGCGAGGCAGGTTAGGAGTCTTGGTATCCCTGTGAGCCCCACCGTTCTGTAGGATGCAGAGTAGAGGCGTGTGTGCCAGTTACACAATTTGTGTGGGTTGTATCCCTGTCAGTGCAAGAATGACCTTGCAAACGCAGCGTCTGCCCTTGCGAGTGCAGCACTCCAGTACGGTCTTTCTCTCTCGACAGTTTCCAGCAATGCATCGCAGTCGCTCTCAACTTCTGCGGAAAGCAGCAGTGTGAATGCTCATTAGCTTTAGCAGCTGCTGCTACGGTTTTCAAGCCCTGTGATTCCTACTTAAAGATAGCAGAGTGGCTCTGAATGTGAAGCTTTGAACAGGGCAGAGCAGTTGAGTGTTTAAAATTCCTTGGCTTTATGTCCTCAAACCATATCTTAAGTCAGCAGAGGATTCTGCTTCTCTACAGGGTCTTTCTTCCCCTTGAAGGCTAACACATGCACTTTTCTGCCTTCTGTTTATGAATATATTTATATTTATGAATGTATGCCAGATAGAAGAAGCTGTTTCTTTGACTTCAACACCAGTTCATTACCTATTCTCTTTAGATAGTAAGAGAGGAGCTCTACAGAATTCTGTACCTGCTCCAGTTACTCCTGTGCTGCTGGTTGTTTCTCTGGTTATGTCTCTTGTGCACAGTTACTCCTTGGCTTATGCTGATTTGTGGGAGCAGCAGAGGTTCAGTGCTTTTGAAATGAAACTATTTATTTGTCTTTATAGATGCTCAAGAAAGAAAAGTTTGAAATGATTGGTCATACAATACTTTTTGTTACCAAAAGACTGTTCGAAATGATAGTGTTAGCCACTTAGGAGGATCTGAATTAATTTATTGAGCTTCTTGGCTTAACTCTGCTTTAATTATCAAAATGTCTTTGTTGAAGAAAAATCTTTCAAGTCTGATGACTTCCCTAATGAAGTTGGTTGCAAAAATCGTAAGTTTTCAGGTAAAATAATGGATGCTGTAAACCATAATTTAGTCAGGGCATTTAGGCACTCTGCAGCTACGTTTTCTGTGTGCATGGGGCCATGTTTGTGAAAGCGTACATTTTGCAGAGAGATATTCTTTGCACAAGTAGCTAAATACACAACTTTGGCAGAGCACAAGGTTGATGATGATGTTTGTAATCTTCATGGTAAAAATTCTTTCATGTGAGGGACATTTTATTGAAAGCTCCATATATACCGAGTGTCAGATGTTTTTAGTCAGAGCTAGGCACTTTAAGCTCTTTTTATAGTCTGGAGAGGGAAATAGGTCAGAAGAATTGCTTTAGAAATTGCCATTTCTCTCCACTGATTGCAGAGAAAGCTGAGGATAACCAGCTCAGTCTTGGCTGTGTGAATGTTGTGGCAGATGAGTCCACCTCGAGTGTGTAAAATGCTGCATTCAGACAATCGTGTTTGTCATCAACCACTTGAATCTCACTGTGACCATTCCTCTTTGGAAAATGAGCGTGTTGGCAGGGCACCTTTGCTTCAAAATGGTCTTTACAGCCTTTTGACTCATAGTGCTGAGTGGAGAGGATTTCTCCTCCTGCCAGAAACAGGAGATATTAACTGTTCTTGGTTTACATGAATTACAGGAGCTGGCCTTACAGCCCAAAGATGACATCGTGGACAGAGTTAAGATGGAAGACACCCTGAAAAGGAGGTTTTTCTATGATCAAGCATTTTCTATTTATGGAGGTATGAACTTGAAGAAATGTGCATTTTAATCCCTTTAGGCTAATGTTCTGGTCTTTCTGGCTTTGTGAAATGCTGGATTCTTGCAATGTTTTATTAATGCAATATAAAACAATAAAATTTTTTTTAAGCTGGCTTTAAACTTTCCTGCTTGAGTCTGTAAGCCTTTCAAACGTTCCTCCTTCCCAAAGTCTTTAGGTGGGGAGGGGGCTCAAATTTTGTCTTTTGCTTTCTGAATGTCAATGGCTGGGCTTTAGGACGCACATCCTGAGCATTACATGGTAGAAGATGGTTTCTTTGCAGAGGGGCAGGGTGTTTTGGTGTTAAAGGTGATGATCAGCTTATTTCCTTGTAACCATTCATCTCTATCTGAGCTTTCCTTGGCAAGATAATGCTCAAAACTGCCGTGAACTTTAGAACCTGTTACTTTAATGAACTTTGTCAATGAACTTTACTGAACAGACAAACAAATGTGGCTGTTAAACCTCTTCAGATAGCTGAGTTCAGGCAGCTTGGAGTGGATGGAGGCAGCACAGTGCCTGTACAGTTACTGCTTTTTCACCCAAGATATAAAAATAAATACTCTGGGTTGTTTTCTTGTGTTTTTACTTTTTATCTCTGTGCCTAAGCTGGTGATTGGCAGATGCATTTTGTTGCTGACAATAACATTGCTTTGGCACGTGCATTATCACTTCTGTATTCAGGTTCTTCCTTCAGATAGATTGCTCCCACGAAGCTCTCCACAAAATGTAATCCATTTGTGGGAGTGTGGCGTTTACAGCTGTTGATTGCAGGTATTTATCAGTTTCAGCTTCTGCCATTACCTGGTGCCCCAGTGCACTCTACAACTGAACTGTACTGGTCACGGTAGGGCAGTGTCTGTCTAGAGGCTTCATGGAGTTTACTTTCAGCGTTTATGTCAGGGTCTTTCTGTGAAAAGCTCTCTGCAGTGGGTCACACTCCATATTCTGTTTGGCACTGAGAAGCTGATGCTTCATGCTCAGAAAACGACCTCAGGCTTAAGCCAGCTGATGGAAACTCTGAGAAGGGAAGGCATTTCATTCAAACAATGCAGGTTCATACAATCTCGCACCTACCCCGTTTTTTTGACCTTTTTCTCTTTGCAGGTGTCAGTGGTCTGTATGACTTTGGACCTGTTGGGTGTGCATTGAAGAACAACATCATCCAGGCATGGAGACAGCACTTTATTCAGGAAGAGCAAATCCTGGAGATTGACTGTACCATGCTCACGCCAGAGCCCGTTCTGAAGTAAATATGGGTCTTTTTTTTTCTGCAGCATGCGATTTCTGGTCGTAGTTGCTTTTTGCAATCTTCTGTAAAATTACCTACGGGGATCTTGAGTCTGGGTCACCCAATTTCATACACCATTGCAGTACAAAATAATTAGATATCGGTGCACAGGTCAGTGTGAGAAGCTGTTGTTCCATAAATCAGGGAGAGCAATGGGACTTGTGTGTGAGTCTAGTGTCTTAATGTCTCCCAGCAGTACCATTAAGTAAGAAATTGGCATAATCCTTTTTTCTGAAAGAACAAGAAGTCAAGAAAAAGGATTAGATGACTTGGGACACCTGGGTCATGGTTTAGGACAGTGGCCAGGTTGCTTTACCATCCTTCCAATATCTCTGGAGGGATGGCAATATAATGTGTTAACTGAGCTCTGAATGCAGATGATGCTTCTGTAGCCCTGTGGATTGAAGCCCTCTTTTTATCCACAGATCAGGTAGAGAGACCACCTTCCAGGGTGAGAGCATAGTTCAGACTCCGGACCCTTTCACCTTCAGGGTTCTCCGCTAAGACTACCAACAGGTTTGCTAAATAAGTCAATAAGTCCATCTTTGGACTGAAAGTCTGAGTCCACTGCTTTACTTTGTTTGGGTCACAGCATTATGGACAGAAGTTTTCCTGGATCACTGGTGTAAAATAGTGGGAATCTGTCCACCTGAACCACTTGTTACTTCTCACAACTGCATCTACCTCTTGCTTTGATCACGAGATTTCAATACATTGATACTGTCTCACAGATCAGATTTTCTGAGATGGTACTGCTTAATGTGAAGCTATAATGTGAAGCGAGAGTGAGCCTGCAGTTTGGGCACATAGTTTGAAGGACTCCTCTTTGGTAATGGTCTGTCCCCTGGGATCACACAGCCCTGTGGCTGGCTGACGGAAGCTTTCATGTTCCTTTTTTTGTGTCATCTTTTCTAGGACTTCTGGCCACGTAGACAAGTTTGCTGACTTCATGGTGAAAGATGTCAAAAACGGGGAATGTTTTCGTGCTGATCATCTCTTGAAAGGTTTGGTTTTGTTCCAAGGCTAAGTGGGGATTTCTTGTGATGGTATAAAGTGAGGAAAGAGTATCTTTCTCAAGGAAGGTCTGTTTGTGTAGCCACTCTTTCAGACTTGTTTTTGTAGTTTATTAATTGTACCATACCAAATACCCTGTAAGTTCTCAGTTCCACACAAATGTGGTGGTGTCTTAAACGAGGTACAGGATTTCTAGTAAAAACAAAGTTGGGTCCCTTTTTGTAAAATCCTGTGTCATCAGGCCATAGAAAATTACTGTGTGGTCTAAGCTGAGGACTCCCTATATAACAAGGTTGCTGGTCTCTACTGTGTTCTGGTCTTGGTTTTCTGGAGTTTCAGCTGCTTTTTGTTCAGAGCTGCGAAATGATGTAATGATGACGTAAGGGGACAGAGCATGCTGTCCCCATGGAAAAGCCAGTTACATGGCAGCTGCTGACTTTCATACACCTTGTAACTCAGGAGGCTTTGGGGAATACTAGAGAGATTTCAGGCATTTCTTAGCTGTGCAAAGTCATCACACTTCTTCCTAGTTATTGATTAAAATTTGTTTAATAAAATACACAAAAAAGTCACATGAAAGACTCTCAGAAATAAGAAACCTATTTGAAAACTTATTCATGTACAACTCCACTGTGAAAGGAATGACTGTTCTGCTCTAGATTTAAGTGGGTTGTGCTCTCTAGTTTTCTAGCCTTTTCCTTGAAAGTTAAGTATGTAGAACAATATATGTTGGGATTAAAGCTGTTTTCATAATATTCAATTAGAATTTTCATTTGATTCAAAAAAACCCAGAGGCCCATCTAACCTTTGCATACTGAAGAAGTATGTCCATCTCTTCTGCAGCCCATAGCTGGGGAACAGCCACCTGCTGTTACTGGCACTAAAAAGTCATTTCACTTTTGTCAAATGAGAGTGGGAAAGCTCAGCATCGCTGCCTGCCTTTGTATCATGGAGGATGTTGTGCTTTGAAGTGGAATGCAGTCTAACCCTGCTGCACCAAGTCAGTACGTGCCTCTGAGCGCATTTGGATAAAATTAGCCTTGCTGGCTCAGGATCAGACGTTGCTTTTAATTTCCAGTCTGTATAGAAGGAAAATAAGGAGAAAGCGACTACAAAGTCATTGCTTGGATTTAGAGGAATGAGTATTGGAAAGAAATTAGATAAGGAGTTGTTGTTTTTCCTGTGGTATGCCAGTACAGCAAACTGGTGCAGCTTATCAGCTGTAGATCAGCGTTGCACTCATGACATAAGTGCAGTTACACTGATAGACACTAGCAAGACAACTGGTGGAGGTACACTGGAGGATCCTCCTGATTATCTAGCTTTAGGTTGGGGTCAGTGATGGGGTTGCGGTATAAACTCACTGCATACTTCTCTTGCTTACAGCTCACCTGCAGAAGCTTATGTCTGACAAGAAGTGCACAGCAGAGAAAAAGGCAGAAATGGAAAATGTTCTAACGCAGGTAGGTGCCTGCGTGGGCAGGTGAATGCTTCAGGGATGTGTGTGTAACAGCAGAGTTGTGATGCACCAAGTCCAGAGGCAGTGTCCCTTCTGTGTCTTTAAAGATGCTCAGAAAGCTTTACCTCAGAGATACTTGTACACTGTGCGTGCTCCTAAATACTGAAAACATACTGGTTAACAAGTACTATAAACTTGCTGGTTAATCGCATCTCCCTTCTGTTCTTTTGGAGAGTTACTGCTGTTATAATATTGCCTTGAATGTTGGGTTCATAGGACTGATGCTCTGTTCTTAGAGCTGGTCTGCTCCCTTCCACTTCACACCCAATTTCTTCTGAGTCCCGCATTTACCTTTGTAAATCCCTCACTGTGGGATTATGATACAAAGGAACAGAGACAGATGAGAAATTTTGTCAGGGTTTTCATAGCACTGAATTGGTGTGTTTTAAAGTTGTCTCAGCTTTGAAGCACTTGAGATTTGTTCCTCTTCTCTCCAGCACCCTGCACAGACTTTTTCCTGTGTTTACTGTGAGAATAGTTGGTGCTCCAGGCTGACATTCCTGAGCAGCTGTACAGACATTTGCCTTTATATTTTTATTTGTTTTTCTTACTTTGTTTTTAATGTTGTGGTTTTTTCTTTCTCATGACTTTTGAGGTAAATACTTCCAGAGTCATGCATAGAATTAATATTTTCTTCCAGAAAGAGCAACTTACGAGCAACTGTCATCAGGTTTTCCACACAACACTGAACTTTGACAATCCTTTAGGGGAATCCCTCTACTAATAAACACTTTTTGTCTTCTTTCTTGAGTTTCCTCTGATATATGAAGGATCATGAGAATTAATGCTAGAAGCAGCTCATTGAATTTTAAACTTGAGTGTTAAATCAAATATTCAGTATAGATTCTTTATGAGACTTATGTCTGGAAACTACATCTAAATATATGCGTATGCAAAAGCCTAGTACATAAAATAATGCCAGAAATTGTGGCTTTTGGGCGGTGAGGTTTTGCAGTTAGATCTGTGCTTCTACTACTGCTCGATTCCCATCTTCCAGAGAAAGGAGAAGGTAAGGTCCTGGAAGGGGCTGACATTATCCCATTTGTGGAAGCATCCAGTCATTACCAAACTGTTTTCAGAGCAAATAGAAAATCTGTCACCAGGAATCCCTGTGCTGCAGATTTGCTCTATTTAACTAAAATGCAGAACAGCTCTACAAGAGAGCATCTGATGCATAGCTTGAATATTGTGTTTCATGCAGTGGAAGAAAGAGAAATGAATGCAGACAAAGCACTGCAGAAATTTTAGCTTGCTTCTCTCTCGTTGCTGTGGTTTTTTTCCTTCACAACACACTGCTCCCCAGGTTTTAGCTGGAACTGTTCACAAGAAGCTACTGGTGGGTGGTGATGCAGTCCTGATGACTTTTCTTCTGCGTTACACCCACTCTTATGCTCAGTGCTTGTTTTTCTATCTAGACTTCAGACTTTCTATGGTATGACTGAGTTGTGGACCTATATTACTAAAATGGGTTTGCAGATGTGCAGTGTGTTGTTCTATCATCGGTTCAAACTTCAGCTTGCTCGAAAATTTAGGTTAAAAGGGAATGTTTTGGGTGGATGATTCAGAGCTGTGGATCTTACTCAGTAACAGATTAAAAGAATGTGATTAATTCCTGTTATCTTGTCTAGTAATTAAAATAATTCTCCTTTGTTTTGACACTAGTTGGACAATTATGGCCAACAAGAACTTGCTGATCTCTTTGTGAACTACAGCGTGAAGTCACCCATCACTGGGAATGACCTCTCCCCTCCTGTTTCTTTCAATCTCATGTTCAAGACCTCCATTGGGCCTGGAGGAAACATGCCTGGGTAGGTATTAATCTCATTCTGCTGACACTCTCCCTTCTTTGTATTCTGTGTCACTTGAAATAAAAGTGAAGTCTGAGAAGGACTGAAATACCCAATTTCTTCTTGAGTAGCCTTCCCCTGCCTTTCAGTTCCAGTCTTCTCTGGCAGCGTAGCATTCCTAGTATTCTTGGTAAAATGTAGGATAAAGAAGGAGCTGATGCAGAATCACAAAAATACAAATACAAATAGACTGGATCACAGCTATGCCTTTGCTGGTCGGATTTGTTTCCATAAAGCCAGTTAATGTGTGTCCCCAGTTGTCGGCGACATCATGGCTGTGGAGAACCTGCTTCAGTGTACCAGTTTCAGGATGAAGTTACTTAGCAGGCTGATCCAGTGGTAGCATCATTTACTAGGTGTTTGTAGTTTGTGTGTGAAAATGTGGAGGCTGTTGTCTTGAATTGGGGTCTCTAAAACTAAAACTGAAACTCATATTGAAGAGCAGAGAGTATGATTCTTGCATATGCTCTGGGATGGGATCAGAGATCCGTGTCATACATGTTCTCCAGTGTAGTACATGAAATAGTCTGTGTAGGGGGTATTACCCATGGAAATCTCGAATCACTGTGGGGGTTGTAGGGGCCTCACACTAAAGCTGTTTCACAGTTCATGTCACAGCAGAGGCATAGTCATGGTTTGCCTGCAGAATCCTCGCTTGTAAGCAGCCTGGTACAGCTCAGGCCGACATAGGAAAGGCAAAGAGGGTACATAGCAAGCAGCCAAGTCATCCAGTTTACTTTTGGGACTAACTATGGAGTGCTGTGTTTGGGCTGCAGCTGATGTTTGTTTGTTCCCCCCACCCAGTCAATAGCTTCATTGTTTTGTGTCTGGAGTTAAAGGACTCAAGAGAAAAAGCACCACCTTTAAGCTTTGTAGTAACTGTGCTTTTCTCTTCTTGCTGCTTTCCCCGCCCTTTTTATCTTCCTGGTTTTACCTCTCCCCCATCTCCTTTCAGCTATCTGAGGCCAGAAACTGCACAGGGAATATTCCTCAACTTCAAACGTCTTCTGGAGTTTAACCAAGGCAAACTGCCTTTTGCTGCTGCCCAGATTGGAAATTCCTTCAGAAATGAAATCTCACCCCGCTCCGGCCTTATCAGAGTGAGGTACTGCACGTTTCCTCTTTCAGCAGAAGGGTACCAGGGAGCAGGTGGCAGCTCCCTTTTGTTCTAGCATTTGTACATGATTGTTTAACTGCAGTGCTTTCTCCCAGAGGACTCCTAATGATGTGCCTGTGAGTGTGAGGGTTCAGGAGTTAAAGTTTTCACTACAGAATTCTGTCTTAGCCTGGCTCTGAAATAGCTGTTGTATTAGAAGCACCTAGATTGAAAAATTTTATTAACAAAACCTGGCTTCCATCATCATCTAAAAGAAACATAATAAAGGTAGCTGTGCTCTCTACAGGACACAACTTTACTTGTTCATGTGTGTAATTAGGTTCATGTGATTTACTTTAAAATTAAAATCTGGAATGAAAATGCAATTGACCTTGCAGCAGTGTTTCCTTGTCTCGGTTCTGCAGATTCTGCAGTTCTGCAATAAATTGCATTCAAAAATTCTGATTATCAGGAGATAACCTGACTTGAGACATGTGCTTGTGTCTCACTATCAGTGAAGCAGGAAAGCTTAGGGTTTTTGAGAATTAATTTGAAAACTTTGTCAGGGTAAAAATGATTATTGCATTTCAGCAAGGGTAAGCTCTGTATTTTAACTGAACTATTTTGAACAGAAGTCTTTTCCATGTGATTTGGTGCAGGAGCACAGTCAGTGTGGTTCTGCTGTACACACAGGCAGTATGTGTTGTAAACTTGGTAACCGATGCATTTGGTGTCATAAATGTCACTGGGAGGCAGTGGCTTTGTTAGCACTAAAGAAACTCTTTGGAGTCTTCTCAGTCCTCCCGTTCTCTCTGGCACATCTGGAAATGAGAACTTTTCTCATTGAAATGCATTTTCAGTCAGATATAAATTATATGCTTGTGGCACATTTATTGGAGACCGTGTTATTATGGTATCATAGCAAATTGCATCCTGATGCCTGCGATTTAAAGTTAATGATTACCTAGAGCTTTTTTAGAGGTTCTTGATAATAAGGTAATTCAATGTAAAGTGATTTCCAGCAAGAAGACTAAGAATCAATGTATGAGTATAGATTATTAAAGTCAAGCTCTTAGAAGAGAATGTACACCGTTGCTCTGTGTAGCAATATCATTATCTTCAAGAAATTCTTTACCTGGCTATTTTGGGCACCTCTGATATGAGCTAAGGCTACTGAATTAATCAGTGGATTAGTCTTCATTGACCCCATAGGAAATACATACTTCTAATATGGGCATTTCAGCAGTCTGGAAAAGCTCCAGAGAACTTCTGGAAGTATTTCCAAAGGTGGTATCCTCTGCTCTGAATCACAGTGGTGATACCCATGGCCTGGAGATCTCCAGATGAATTTGTAGAAAGTTTTATTAGGAATTTGAAGGTGAAGCTAAACCCAGTGTTGAGACTGGTTCATGTTCCAGTCTGTACATTGCCTTGGCTCTGGGTTTGCATGTGTTTTTAAACTGCTGACTTGCTTGTGAGTGGATAAAGTGTAATCATTTATTAGAAGGGCTGTGGCTATCACATAAAATATTTAATACATGTGGTTCGTGTTTCTTTTAGGGAATTCACCATGGCAGAAATTGAGCACTTTGTGGATCCCAGTGAGAAAAATCACCCCAAGTTTCAGAATGTGGCAGATCTCAACATCCTCCTGTACTCTTCCAAGGCCCAGGTCAGTGGGCAGTCTGCCCACATCATGCGGCTGGGAGATGCTGTCCAACAGGTAATGTTCCTCTTGCAAGCACATGGAGCTTGCTCTTTTGAATATTGCTCTGAAGGCTGTTACAAACTGTGTGTTGGTGCCAGCTGGGGTTTGCTCCCAGATTTAAGAGTCAGTTCTCTTCAGTGGATCAGCGTGATTGAGATCCAAGTGTGGTCCTTGTTATCAGTAATGAAAGGCTGCAGGTGGTGGAGGTTAAGCTTCACACTTAGCTAATGGGAGAGGAATGGTAAGGAATACTGATATCTGCCAAACGCTCAGCAGTGGCTGGGAATCTAATACTCAGCTGCTGGCCTGCACACTGGGGTTTCACTACCTGATTATCCATGCAGACAGATTATGAATGAATAGGTTTGCTAACCTCCTCCACCTCACCCCCTAAAAACCCCAAATAAAAAAACCTACCAAAACACTGCCCCTCTCAAAACCTAAACAACAAAAAAACCCAAACCAAAATGAACAACAAAATGAATACCACCCCGTGTTGTATTGCTACTGTGAACTGTAGGGTACGGCTGTTAGGAGGTTCTGAGTTCCCTGAGTTCCCATAACTGCAGTTCCCATGCACTGTTGTAATACCAGTGACTGCTCTGTTGCATACAGCTGGGTATTTTCAAGTAGATAGTCTTCAGAGAGAGTTAGTGATGACTTCTAGAGTAATAATAACTTCTTATTTTGTCCAAATGGAGATACTGCCAGTGAAAAGATGCAGTAGTTTCAGGGGAGTACTTTATCACAAGCAGCTGCAAGAAGTCGTGTCTGTAACATGTCAGGTTGTCTGCAGAAGTACAGCAAATCACGACTTTGCTTCCTTAGGAATTAATGTCTATGTGGTTTTTTTTTCTTCCTGCTTTCCTTTCCAGGGTGTGATCAATAACTCCGTTCTCGGTTACTTCATTGGCAGAATCTACCTCTTCCTTACAAAGGTCGGTGTATCCCCGGAGAAGCTGCGCTTCCGACAGCATATGGAGAATGAGATGGCTCATTACGCTTGTGACTGCTGGGATGCAGAGTCCAAAACATCGTATGTAAGTGGCAAAGCAGAACAGCAAGTGGCACTCGCTGTCAGATCTGTTGATAGTGCAGGAAAGGGCTCCAGTTTATTTCTTGTTTTTTTTTAAAAACTAGGACTATGAGTCTGATATTTCTGTCCAGTCCCACGTTGGTATGAACACACTTTGCAGTGGAAATATTCTGTATCCAAGACTGAAGGAGCAGGTCGGCTCCCTGCAGTGGACTTGCACAATGTTTATGAACTGTTCGTGCTTCTTTGTAGATTCATGCTTCAGACTCTTTTGCTGGAGCCCGAAGTTTCCTGCAGACTTTTCACTGGTTGAGTTTCATGTAGAATTAAAGGAAACCAACGCCTGGGGCTTTTCAATGATTGTAACCCCTGTAACAGCAGTGGGGAAGGATTTGTTTTGCTGGAGGTGTTTTTCCAGGGCAGATTCCTTCCTGCTTGAATGCTTGCTCTTCCTTTCCCACTTCCAAGCTGTGAGAAATAAGTTCACTCCTGCCAGTTCAGGCAGCTGGGGCTGGGAGAAAAATTTCCCAAGGATTTTTTTCTATCTTCCTGAAGACCTTTTCAGTTCAGGCTTTGCTGAGTGCTTTGTTTTTCTCTTGTATTGTTGGTCAGATCTTTGAAGAATGTGTCATTTTTGTTCTTTCAGATAAACCAGCAGTAGGTAGCTAAAGGAAAGGCACTTAGACTCGTCTTAGATTTTCTTGGAGAGCTTTCAGCTTCTTCAGTCTCAGCCAAATATATCACTTGGAATGATAGTTTCAAAAGAAATGTCTTGGAAGATGTAGTAACTAGAATGTATTGATTATGAAGTCATTTCCCACTTCAAGAGTACAGAATCTACTTTTTGGGATGAATCTGAGTTTAAAAAAAAAAAAAGTTGTTTCAGTGTTTTTCCCTTACGTGTAGTAAAGCACATGTTCTTCTGCCTGGTTAGCCTTTCCCAGGAGCTTCTTGTTTTGTTTTGTTTGTTGTTTTGTTGGGGGTTTTTTCCTCTCCTTTTAAGGAGCTGAAGCACACTGATCACTAGTGAGATTTCATTACAGCCACTTAGAGGAATAGGAGCCAGGAAAATTCTACCCAACTTAAGATGAGACACAAAAAAATCCTGCAGTTTGGATGAGTGATTTGTCTTCACATAGAAAAGCCTTGTAGAAATGACTGAAGGAATGGCTTCCTCTGAATGTAGATAGCTGACGACCATAATTCATGGCCTCTTTTCCCAGCCAGCCCCAAGCAAGATGGACATGGGGCCACACCATGTAAATAAGATTAATAAACTTTGCAGGGCTTGTCATGGATCAGGACAAGGCTCACAGAGCCGTATGTCCAACAGCTGAACCCAGAAATGAAGACACCAGTCCCATGACAAAACCACCTTGTGAGCTAAACTCACGCTTTGGTTTGTCACTTAACTCTGACCAGAATATGTTTATACCAACTTGCAGCACTCGGAAGTAGGAAGTTAACTGCTGATGGAGTAAGCTGAAAAATCCATTTTGTAAAGTTACTACATGAAGCTGTGTTTTGTGTTTTCTGAGAAGTGGCTGCAGTAACCTAATAGTTTAATTTGTCTAAAAATTCCCCAAGATGTTGTGGAACACCATGATTTTTCAAGCACAGGGATTTCTTCTGTTCACATACTTTTTCTGACACCCTGCTATATCACTGCAGACTGGAAAACCACGCAGTATCTGGCTGCCTGTATGTCCATCCTGATGTGACAGAGTGAATGGCAAGCAACTGATGTGCCTTTTCTTATGCAGGATTGTCTTTAAGAAAATCCAGATGGTGATTGTATTTGCTGCGAGTGTTAAAAGGCTTCATCCAGTTCCATGTGTGTGAATGGTGTTTTGAGTTTCCTCCTTGCCATACACTGAGATGTTTAAAGAAGTGCTTCCCTCGCCTGTGATCTGTATCTTACAGCTCATAAGCTGAGCTTTTGGCCATTCTGTGGCTGGTTGCCTGCTGCCTATTCCGTATTTATAGAGCAGTAAAGCCCCAAAGGCATGATGTCTCGTGTGCCTGTAGCATGTGAGTGCTGGGACTGTGTGCTCTGGCCCCAGCCCCGAGCTATTGGCATGGCGCTGTGTTCTGCCAAGCCATGTGGAAAACCTGGCCCTGAACGCAGGCACTGGTTAGATAACTGATCGTTTCCTCTGGAAACAAATGAAATCATTCAAATGAAGGAGCAACTGGTGAGTGAGGGCTGCTTGGTGTAACAGAGCTAATTATGTAGAAAAAACAGTCATGGGAGCAGGGAGGGCTTAAGGGCGAATAAACATATTTGATGGTTAAGTGGACAAAAAAGTGAGTTGGTGAAAGCTTCCACTTTTGTTTTTTCAGGGTTGGATTGAGATCGTTGGCTGTGCTGATCGTTCCTGCTATGACCTCTCCTGCCATGCCCGCGCCACCAAAGTTCCTCTTATAGCTGAGAAGCCTCTCAAAGAACCTATATCCTTTCAGAATAAACAGACTCCCTTGAAGTGAGAAGTGGTTTGACAGTGATATGCTGTGCAGCTCTTACTTTAAGTTTCATCTGTAAATTTAACAGGGAAACCTAGAGCTACGGACCAGCATGACTTTGGGAAGTCACCTGCAAAGAACTGAGCATGTGGGTGACTTGACTTAAGTGGGCGAAGGGGATTTACTGTTATGCTTGGATTTTTTCTAGATTAACGCTGGGCTCTATTTTGACTGTGAAGCCCAATTCAAGTGTGAACATGAGGTTGCTATACCAGGTTACTCCATGTCATTCTATGGCTCTTCTGCTGGCTGTACTTGTAAGGAAAGTTGTTGTATTTCAAAATCTGTGATCTTCTGCCTTTCAGTATTTTTTTTATTGTTCTTTTCCTCTCTTGGAGTGAAGTTCCTTAATCAGAGCAGAGAAGATTTCCTTGTGTTGTGTAGCAATTGGCTTTAGCATAGTGAAAGAACGAGGCCCTGCTTTCTGTCATCTCAAACTCCTTAACTGCCACATACAGAACAGTCAACATTGTTCAGTTTGAGGCAAATAAGGGAGCCATTGGCAAAGCTTACAAGAAGGACGCGAAGGTGGTGATGGAATACCTTTCCATGTGTGACGAGTGTTACATCACGGAGATGGAGCAGCTGCTCAATGAGAAAGGGTGAGCTGGCTGTGTGTGTGTGGTGCCCTTCTCTGACACTTCTGATGGGTGCTGCTGTTTTAATTTGAACCACCTGAAGAGCAGTCTGGATCATCTGAAATGTTTCAGTCATTGCTGGTCATCCATCAACACTTCTCTTGATGTATGCACATAAATGTGTACTCATGGTATTCAAATACTTGTTTATTTGTGCTGGAATGAGCTCCTGGCTTTAGTAGGAAGATCCCATAAGAGAGACACCTCAGTGAAATGGGAAGTGTTTATCAGCTTCCCTGCTCTGGGTTGAGAGTTGGCCAGGACTGGGCAGATGGCTTTTAACTTAATTTTAAAATTAATCAAATAACTATGTGAGTGATGGAACAAAATAATCACTTAAATGAGAACCAACACTTGTGTAAGTATAGGATACTGTTTATTGATATACTTTAGGACCTCTCACAGCCTTTGACTTACTGGGCAGCAGTTTGAATGTTTTTTCTCAACCTCTCATCGTGTATTCCTAACACATGCAGAAACTGGAACTGTCAGAGATCTCTACAGTTGTCAGATTTGGCTGAAGCAGGCAAACAGCTGTATTAGTTATTAGAGGGTTGATGGTGCAATACTAAAAATATAAACTTCATTTCCTGCTGGAAATGGTACAAGGTGTAGGATCAATGAGTACGTTGTAGAATGGTAACGTTTACATCTTTTTTTTAACATTTTCTTCAACCAAAAGAAGTGAACTAAGTCCATCCAGAATCCCACTGAAATGATTCAATGGATGAATTATAAGCAATATCCTGGGTTTGACTTGATGGTGGACTGCACATCATAGCTGTGTTTAAAATCAGCCTCCAGTTGTAGCTGCTTTCATAGTAAAGCCTTCATAAACTTCAGTATTGGGCCGAAATGCAGGTGATTAGCAGGTGCTTTGCTTAAACATGTTTTTGTTTTGCCAATCCGAATGCTTCAGCAAGGAGGGCACTGTTGCTGAGTACATGTTGACAGTGTCAGTGGGTTAGACCTGCTTGTCATATAACCATGTTTGTATAAATCCATGATGCGAAGCACTCGGGTTTACAGCAGCAATTTTCTGTTAGGATGCATAATAATAAAGACATTTGCTTCCTGTAAGTGAGGAAGGTCAATACAGCCCAGGTTTTCCTCTGCAAGGAGTGTTGTGCGCCCGTTGAAGTTACCAAGGAGCGAGAGAAAGTTGTTAAAGACTATAATATCAAAAGCTTTAGAAATAAGCAATAAATAACTGTGCTGTATCCTCCCCTTTGTTTGGTATCTGTGCAAATGCATGGTACCTGCCGACACAATTCAGTTTTCATGAGGAGTCCGTGCACTGAGCAAGATACAAGGTCTGCAGCAAGTGCCTGTTTTGTGTGTTTCCCTTTTTTATCTTCTGATGTACATGCTTCATCCTGAGAGTCTTCTGTTTCCTAGTTGAGTTTGCTTCAGGCTGTTAACCATGACTAAATTCACAGTGATCATGAAAATGGTTGCTTTTAATGTCCATGTAGTAATTTTAGCATTAACGTATATTTCTTTTAGTAGGTATGCCACATTTCTTTGATCTCTGGGTCTTGCCCTGGCTTCTGTCGTCCCACACTTAAAGTCAACCATTGGATGCAATTAAGGAAATATAACATGTTTGTTTATTGCTATAGTTTTTAAGTGACTTCTTTTGCCTTTGCAGGGAATTCACTGTTGAAACTGAAGGGAAAACTTTTAAATTAACAAAGGACATGGTTACTGTGAAGAGATTTCAGAAAACATTACATGGTAAATTTTTCTCTTTCTTGTTTCATCATCAAAACCAAGAGACAGATCAGGATACACTTTGAATGTGAACTTTTAGTTGGATTGTCCTGTTAGTATCGTACCATAGAATCACAGCATGGTTTGTGTTGGAAGGGACCTTAAAGCTCATCCAGTCCAACCCCTGCCATGGGCAGGGACACCTCCACCAGCCCAGGCTGCTCCAAGCCCTGTCCAACCTGGCCATGAACACAGCCAGGGAGGGGGCATCCACAGCTTCCCTGGGCAACCTGGGCCAGGGCCTCACCACCCTCACAGTGAAGAATTTCTTCCTAACATCCAGTCTAAATCTCCCCTCTTCCAGTTAAAAACCATTCCCCTCGTTCTTGTAAAAAGTCCCTTCCCAGTTTCCCTGTAGGACCCCTTAAGGAACTGGAAAACTGCAGTAATGTCCCCTGTGGCATAAGAACTGTGGCAGTTTAAGAGGAGCTGGAAGGCTTTTGCGCAGCAGTGGGATTCCAGTGACCCTTGATGCAGGCCTGTCTGCCTGCTTCTCACCTGGTCTGTCAGTAACCCATTTAATAGACTTTGGGCAGTGTATTATATTAATCCCGCTTTAGTTGCGTATTCTGGGATTTATAAGGTCCCACGTGGAGCTAAAAACCAGCTGCTGTGGTGATGGAGGAGCTGGGGAAGGTGCACCACCTTTGGCAGCTTTCATGTTCAAGTCCATTGCAATGCAGCAGATGGGTTGTGGCAGTCTGTTGGTAGCGCTATGGGCAGATCTCTGTGCTCAGAGCTCCTGTTGTCACTCTGCTGCCTCAGAGCCAAGGCTTGTGGCATTTGCCAGCTCATCAGGCTGCTGTCCTGACCAGACTCTAAGCTGACAGGTCCAGTCAGTTCCTCTGGTAGCCGATAATCACATCAGCTTTGGCCAGCGGCTGCATCTCCACAGAGCTTTTATCCTGATGTGGGAAATGGGGCTAGAAGATAGCTTTCGAAACTGCATGGATTTAGTTCCTCAAAGAAGTCTTGTCTTTCCAGCCAGCTCTGTAACCGCCTCACCCAAGGTCGTTTGGGAAGTCTTTGACAGAGCTGGAGACTGAGGTAGATTTTTCCCCAGTTCATACTGTAACTACTGGATCATCCTGCACTAGGTTGGGAACATTATAAATGCTCCTAGGAAAGAGAAGAGAAACTTGTAGCATGTGCAGATTGTATTTATAACTGCAGATCCTCAACCCTTGAGGTGTCCAGGTGTCTTTCAGTCAGCACATGCTGCTGCTGTGCCAGGCTTTGCTTTGTCACAACTTCAAAGAAGGAATCAGAGTTGCAGCTGCTGGCTGTTGTAGTATTGCTGGGGGCCAGCAGGTAGAACGCCAGTTGCTGGAATTTCTTTAATTTCATACATTTGACAGTTTGGCTGCTGTCTGCAAGCAGGAGGCAAAGCCTATGGTTTACCCCCTCTCTTGTCTTGAAAACTGGTTGGTCAGCACACAGAGAAAACAAGACCATCCTTTTGGAAGGTAAAGTCCCACCCCAGGTGCTTAATTGAGGAGGATTTGTTCTCTAGGCACAGAGAGTGGGAGGCGAGTCAGGGTGCAGCACTGGAGAACTGGATGCTACCCTTGATTTTCCAAAGCAGCTGATGCCTGTTGATTCTTCTCCAGTTGCTGTCTGAGCTTTTTCTGAAAAGCTGCTCTGTCTGAGCGGGGCAGCTGCCCATTGAGCTCCTTTCATACACAGAGGGAGAAGGAGGAAAAAGCCTCTTTGACAGACGGGCAATAAGAACTGGGGAGAGTGACGGGTGTATAATAATGTAGCACATCACGTCTTCCAAGAATTTTTGCAAACACTGACTGGTTGATCCTTGTTCTTTCCTGCTCTCATGATGCATTGCAGGGGGCATGGAGAACAGGGAGTTTGGACGTTGTGAAGTGGAAGAGGGTTTATCTGTGTGGGTGCAAGTTGTGCTGTGCTGTTCGCTCTCGGGGCCAGAGAAGGAGCTCTGACTTGTTACTTACAGCCTAAATACCTTCTGTACATGGGCTAAGTCCAAATCTCTACTTCAAGTATTTGTATTTAGAGCAGAAATGTTTAATCTTTTATTTCCATGTACTCAGCTACTTGTAATCAGAACTTCTGAGCAGAAAGGCAGCTGCAGAAAACACTTCTTTTCTGTGTATAAATTCTTTTTTAATGATGATGTGCGTTCTTTTGTGTTCCAGTGGAAGAAATCATCCCAAATGTAATTGAGCCCTCATTTGGTATTGGGAGGATCATGTACACAGTGTTTGAACACACATTCCACATCCGAGAAGGAGACGAGCAGAGAACGGTGAGCTTTCCTGTGACTGGGCCTCAGCTTAAACCCAGCTGCAAGCATTTGCCTTTCCCTGACAGCCAAGGCAAGGACTAAAATAAGCCTGCACAATACACAGTGGAGATGGGAAAGCCCAGGTGGGCTCTTGAATTGCTGGTTTTGCCAGTGTATGTGTCACTCATGTGCACTGAGAGCATTCTGGGGCTGTGTGTGCGTGAGGCTCTCACTGTATTACTGGAAAGGGGGTGAGAAATTCCTCCTTCTGGATTCGCCCTTGGCAACGTCCCATCACTCCAAGAAAGGCATCTCTTCAGTGTTTTGTTTCCTCTCTCCTCATTGCTTTTCCTGGAGTCAGAGTTGTGTTCTGTGCAGCAAGATGGACAATAGACCGGCTGTCTCCTCAGTCCCCCATGAACTGAAATCTTCTCTGATTCTGGGTACCCCTAAAATCTTGGCCTGAAACTTTGCTGTAGCAGAGGCCAGAGGGAAGTGTGTGTTACAGAGCACCAGCTTGTTCCAGCCAGTGCCCAAACTGCGCTGCTTTGCACCGTTGCTGGTTGCCCATGGGAAGCTGGCTGTAACCTTGATGCTGGTTCCTGTTCATTGTTGCTGGCTGCCAGACCGTGCTTATAGAAGAGAAAAATGACAGTGCTCCTTAGTGTCTCTGGTTGACACAGGGTGTGATGTGGTTCTGAGTGGGGGAAGTGGGATTCAGGAGCCCAGAGTTAGGACATAGTTGACTTTCAATCACAAACTGCTCATGAAATCTAAAATACTGGACTTGCCTTCCTTCTAGTACCCATTTACTGTGTAGCCTGGGGGGCTCTGTATTGTGGTACATCTCAATTGCATTACTTCTGTACCCTTACAGGCCTTGCTGTTTGTCAGGAAATATGAGGTTTTTCCCCTCTTTTGACACATTTTTCTTCTCTGAGGGTGTCTGTGGAGGGTTCTGAAAACCTTTTGGCTGCATACACTCCATGTGTGTGTGGAGTCTGTGGGAATCAAGCAGGGAGGGAGATGATTGTGAGAACTCTTCCCTTCAAACTGCACATAGGAGTAAATCTCCTGGAAAGACCTCTCTACCCTTCACTTTTCTGTAATCCAAATGGGGTTCACTTTGTTCAGGAAGAGCTCTTGTAGCCCTATTTTGGTGGGAGGAAATGTTTGGCTGTCAGGAGGGAAGGGGGGAGTGGAGGACAGCTGGAGAAAATCAACCTTGCTTCAGCAGTGTGAGGTGTTACTGCTGGAGCCCTGAATGCTGATGTCTTACAGAAAACAGCTATTTCTCTCCCTCCAACCCCAGTCTGAGCTTATTCTCACCTCTAAGAATCTGGCCTAACCATTACACTTGTGTTTATTTCTGCTTTTTCTTTTTTCCTCAGTTCTTCAGCTTCCCGGCTGTTGTAGCGCCGTTCAAGTGCTCCGTTCTTCCTCTAAGCCAGAATCAGGAATTCATGCCCTTCGTCAAGGAATTGTGTAAGTGGCTCCAATGGGGATATGCACTGGGAAGAGAGGTTTCTTCTTCAGTGCTGTAGGGAGAAAACAGCATTGGGATCACACGGCTCTAATTTGTGTAAAGGTCAAACTAAAACAGCTGAGTTGGCTGCTATCAGTCAGCTTTGGGTATCTATCAGACTCTTCAGTCTAGCCTCAAAAAATCCAGCTCCCTGCCCTTCCTGCAATGTCAAAGGTTTATTCTTTTCCTTCTGTGACAAAAATAAATCTTTCCTGCTGCTTAGGAGAAGCTGTCAGGAGCAGTGGGCTTTTTTGTTTATTTTGGGGTTTGTTTTTTCTAATAAAGGTCTTTTATTGCTCTTGTTGGCCAGCTGATTTATTGAATTGGTCCCAGAGCTGCTGAGCCTCCATGTGTTCTGTCAAAATGCTCTCTGGTACCATCTAAAAGTGAGTAAGTGAAGGATAGGAGCATGGGCTGCATGTCAGACAGTGCCTTTTGCTTTGCTGTCGGCATCAGTTCTGCTCTGGACCTCGCCTTTGCATGCTGGACATGTAAGGCTGGCGTGTTTTTGAGCAAAAGCAGACCCATGGGACTGTAATCACAGTTGAAGAAGTCAGTGACTTTGCTCTTTGGGTGAGATTCGAGTGATGTGATATGGAGAGCTGTGAGAGGAGGAGTGTACCTGTGGGATGGGATTGAGCTTGTAGTCTTGGCAGGGACTGGAATGTGAGATCTTCTGTCAAAATAAAAATGAGGGCTTCTGATGTTGCTTGAAACCAGAACGCATCGTGCCTTGGTTCAGGTAGTGCCATGAGGATGTGGGAGGCCACTGTTAGGATGTTCCCTGCTGAGTAGGTAACGAGTCCTGGTGATCCCCTCTGTTTCTTGCAGCTGAAGCACTTACCAGGAACGGCATCTCCCACAAGGTGGACGATTCCTCCGGATCCATCGGCCGGCGCTATGCCAGGACTGACGAGATTGGCGTGGCCTTCGGCATCACGATCGACTTCGACACCGTTAACCGGACACCTCACACCGCCACCCTGAGAGACCGCGACTCCATGCGCCAGATCCGAGCCGAGGTAAAGGCTGTGGCTGCTGACAGAGCCAAATGGTTTCTTAGGTGCTCAGGAAGAGCATTAGCTGCTATTTCTGATCCAGCAGTGAATCAGAACTGACTGGTCTATGTGAGAGCTGCCTCCAGCTCTTGTAGGCAATTCAGCTATTCTGAGAAATCCCCAGGGAAGAGATACTGGTCAAACAGAAGATGCCAGCCCTGCTGCTAAAGCAAGGAGAGGCGCTTGTTTTCCTGGGATGCAGAGGTGTTGACCTTACTTGAAAGCCACACTTTGTGCTGATTGCACTGCTCTTTAGGTGCTGCTTTCAGAGTGCAGGCTGCTGAGTAAATGAAAGCCAGAGCTCTGAGTCCACAGGCACCAAAAGGCATAAGATCTTTGCCTACTGCAAGCTGGCTGGCAGAGCACAACACACATGTAATTCCTTAAAGCTTCTTGACCGTGTTGCTTGTGCAGCACCAGTGAAGCTGATGAATCTGCCCTAAGCTTGCTGTGATAGTACAGCCATAATAGACTGGAACAGCAAAGCTCCCCATGGTGGTCTCATTGCCTGTGAGCAAAACCTGCTCAGAGCTGCGGATGTGCCTTCTCAGCACCTCTGTCGTGGCCTTATCCCCCTGGCCTGCACCAGGAACGCATTTTGGCTGCTGGAGGAGGAGGAGTCAGTACTGATCCGCAAGGCTGAATTGTTCGTGCTCTTTACAGAAGCACCTGCACTGCTTGGGGCTGCAGAGCTGGCTGTGGTCTGGTGCGATGTCACAGGCAGTGCCAGCTCCTCAGGGCACCCATCTGTCACTGCGTCACCTGGATGTCCTCTCGCTGCTGAGCAGCAGAGATGGGACTTTGTTACCCTTCAATTTCTGCAAATTTTCCAGTTTCTGTAGCCCATCCTTCCCACCATGCCAGTGTGCTATGAGGAGCAAAGAAAAGGCAATTGGCAGCTTCTTTTATGCTGATCTTAGAGCAAAAAGGGCCTGGATAAATCCTGGCTTACAACATCTTTTGAATGCGTGTATTATTTTCTTTCCCTTCCACAACTGTAACATAACTGCACCAGGGATGAACCCCGCTGTGATCCACCACAGTGACAGTTGTATTTCTCTTATGGGTGGTCACCCTGCGTAACTGAGCAGTCTGCTGAGGTGACACAGACTGTCATTTAAGATGTTCTCCTAGTTAATGGCTTTTCTCCCCAAAAAATGGTCTTGCAGGCAGATACTTTGTGCCTGTTCTGTTGCTGATGTAAAAATTACCCCTAAGCATCCAGCAAAGCAACTTGATTCTGATGGCTTCACGTTTTATGTGTCTTTGTGACTTTTCCTGCAGATCTCTGAACTTCCTGCCATCATTCGTGACCTGGCAAACGGTTACCTAACCTGGGCTGACGTCGAGGCAAAGTATCCACAATTTGAGGGACAAGAGACTGGCAAAAAGGACACAATAGAGGAATAAAGAAAAGGACCTGAAGTAAAATCCCATCAAATGTCCACTTTTTACTGTTCATGTTAATATGAAATAAACTTATCATGTATTATTCAAAGCTGCATTGTTTGTGCACACAGGGACTATTTGTTTTTTGTTTTGTTTTGTTTTTCCTCAATTGCTGCCCGAATTTAACTTTAAAAACTGAGATAACTGCAGTCCAAGTTAAAGGTGAATAAAAACACCATTATGTATGCCTGCTTCTCTGTGTTTATGTAGCCTTGTACTTTCTTAAAAAAATGTCTTTTCACTTCTGCTTATGGCTGAGGGTGTTACAGGTTCATTACAGCCCTTCAGGAAGGCAGGGACCATCCACCCTTTCTGGGTTCAGATCACCTCAGACTCCTGTGTAAGATGGTGCTATTTGCTTGGCCTCGTGTTTATGAAGGTATGATCATGGTGTCAGTCCTCCTTTCTCCACTGCACAGTGCTTCGAGCAGATACCTTAACAGCTGGGTTCAGTGCTGTCCTTTGGCTGCAGGTGTTTAATACCTGTTTCTGCAGAATGGAGAGTATTTGCATGCAGGAGAACAGAGAGGAGGTAGAAAATCCTGCTCCAGTTCTTGCTCTTGCTTGGCAGGGTTGGTTTGCTTGGCAGCTAGGAGTGTGGAGAGCAGGAGCACTGGCAGGGTTGCTTTTTCGTGTTTTCTGGCAGCAAGGACTTAAACCAGGGGCTACCCTAAGCAGGTGGGAAGAGAGCTGGGTACCCTTTGGCTTCCCCAGGCCCTGGAGAAAGCAAGGTCTGGTCTCCTTCCATGTCATTTCATCTCAGCTCAGATATCCTCCAGCCCTTGGAGAGAGCTTTGGCACAGCCATCACAGGGATTTCCATCCCTGGGCTTAGAAACCTCCTTCAGAGGGTAGGGAAGCATCCTCCTCCAAGCTTTTCCTTGGGTTTAAAACACTCATCTAAAGCCAGGTTACAAAGCATGGATTCTAGCCCTGTGCTGGATGTGGCTGGAGATCTGGGGCTGGTGCTGTCCTGGGCTGGCACCGTGCAGCTCCAAGGAGCCCTGCAGCAGGTATGGCTCTCGGCTGTCACCTCTCCTTGCCATGGGCCTGTGGCCATCTCCCAAGGTTCAGCTTCTGCTCCTGCCACTGCTGCATGGATGTTCTTGAGAGGCTTGGATGTGATACCCTAAAAAACTCCCCAGTTCCCAGTGGAGAGAAGCAAAGCTGGTGTTTCAATGGGAAGACCCTGAGTGGTGCCACTGGAGGTTACAGTTTACCTGCCTGCCCTTACCAGTCTGTCTCTGATGGCTGAATCTGAGGACTGATCCCCACCTTTCTCCAGCCTTGGTGTAAAGAGGACATCGGCCACTGCTGGCTCCAGCAGCCGCAGGTGCACAAACCTCTTCAAAGAGCTTCAGCTGCATTAGAGCCTTGGATGAGCAGGTCTGGTATGCAGCAAGGAAAGGCTTTAAGAAGAGATGCAGAAGAGGATGCTTGAAATCGTGTGGCTGGAGGCCACTTTCTCTGTGCTAGCGGCTGGTACCTTCTCCAAATTGGCAGGCAGACAGTAATTAGTGAACACTTCTGAGTGATTTTCTGTAGTTCTAACTAAACTTCTGCAGAAGCAGATGGACTGGGGGCATTGGAGAGGGAGGAGCAGGCACAGGCAGGGTGGATGGTGGTTTCACCATGCCCATAAATCACTGCTGCTGATTTCCTGTTGTTTTGTGGGGCTCAGTTGCATGAATTCATCCTGGTGGTGACCACAGGCGTGCAGTCACCACTTTCAGTCTTCCTTTTCCTCCTCAAACTGCATTTTTGATTTAAACTGGCAGCTTTATGGGTCTCCCTTGTGGGTGGACCCTGACATGATTTGGGTTTCAGGCTGCGCTGAGGGACCTGAACCAGATGCTCCCAGCTGCTCCTGCTGTTGCCTTCAGAGCAGCAGCTGGAAAGTCAGGTCAGCTCCTCATTGTCCATCTCCCTGCTGCTCCTCATGCTTGAAAAAGGCAATTAAATGCCTCTACGCTGCCAGCAGACACAGCAGCACTATTTCCTTAACACAGGGATGGACAAGAGTTTGCAGCCATGAGTGAGAAGCCATCACCTGGGAACTAATTAGCAAATTACATCTCAACTTCACTGCTTTGGCCTTCAAAGGCGAGCGTTAGCCCAGCACGCAGGTAAGCCCCAATGTGGCTTGTAGTTAAACACATTGCTATTTAAAATGCATTCAACCCCTGGAACCAGATGCGTTGGGTTAAATCCCTTCCAGCGGAGACCTGACCCATGCTAGCCACAGGTGAGGAGCTCCTGCCTTTGCAGAGATATTTGGGGGATGAGGTGAGGGATGAGGATGATTTTGGAGGAGGTGGAATCTGGAGCCCAGTCAGATGGATGCTGATAGTCCTGGCCCTGCCCCACTGCTGAGAGCTGCACCCATCAGGGAGTGGGTACCAAATAACCGGGTGCTGTGACTTGGATCAGCCCTCTCAGTGATCTTCAAACTCCTTCAAAGGGGGGAACTGCAAAATAGCTCAGAAGAGTCCAGCTGATGCCACTCTGCTTGAATTCAACCCGGAGGGTGAATCTGGGGGTGCACAGGCACCGAGGAGCAGATGGGAGCCGAGCAGGGTGCGATCAGCATCCTTCAGCTATTGGCATCCTTCATGGATCAGCACCCGCTTCCCAGAAGAGGGAGCTGTCAGGCAGAAAATCGCAAGCGCAAAGAAGGTATTTGAACGCTGAAACCCAATGTTTTATCTTTTACTCTTCTGAGTGTTTCAGTTCTGCCTTGCTCTAATGCTCTGCTAATTCAATGGCCCCAAAATGCAGTTGCAACCTGGATTTTAATGCAAGCAAGACAGCAATCCTAAGGAAGGCTTAGAAATGTAACAAATGTAACTGATAGCAGTTCGTTTCCAGGAGAGCACCAAGCTGGGGTGTAAGAGTGAAGTTTGGACCCCTGTGCCATGAGGTTATGGAGTCGGGGCGATCCGTCTGATTAAATGCAATTATTTGCAGCACAGATGGCTGTAGCCTCCTGGGCAGTCTCTGTGATCAGCAGAGTTTGGGGCAGGATTTGTCACAGTTTTAATTTGGCATCACAAACAGGCGTCACAAAATCACTGGTTTTGCTCAGCTGATGAAGGGGAGCACAGCCAATACCTGAAGGTAGTGGCATGCACCTCACCTAGCCTGCATGCTGCAAAAATCCCAGTTAAAAAACCCCAAAAAAGCTGAGGGTGAGGGGCTTGTCCTAACAACGACAGACCCAACAGACGTACTTTGGAAATTCAGCTTAAACCCTTTTGATTTGTATCTTTACAGTGACCTGCGCTTCACCTCCCGCTCCAGATAGGCAGAGTTAAGTATTTATAAGCGGGGGCTGCTGAGCGCCAATCTGACACCGCATCGCTCCGCCACGCTCATTTCCATGTTCCTATCTGAGCCGATCATGTAATGCTGCTGTAATCTGCAGCTACATCCCCTGCTAAGGGATGGGAGAACATCGCTCATTCATTTCATAAAGCTACCAAAAGTGAAAAGCACTGGTGAAGCCATTTGGTCTTTTCTAAGTAATATCTCAGCTGACATCACCGGGACTCCAGCGCTGGATTCAGATTCAGGGTCATCCCCACTTTTAGGAATTTTGTGATGAAGGGGAGTAGAAAAGAAATGTTCATATTTTTCTTCTAATACAAGAAGTGCTGAATAATCAATAACATGGGTAGGAGATGGTTTTGAAATCGATACTTGGAGGAAAGATGATGGTGTGTTTGTGCTGCTCTTCCTCCCTTTTCTTTCTGGTGGCCACTCACTGGTCCATGAAGATTGGGAGGCAGAGGAAGCACCAGTCGTACTCAGTTGTTTTCCCAGTATTCAGCGGACAAATCAACCCACACAAAATAAATCCACCTCTGCCAGCTTTAACTGATGCAGTGCTAAGAGCAGTTCTTAAGCCAACTGACCTGTAATTGCGTTAAACACACGCTGCTGCAGACCAGGCCTTTGTGTCTTCATTTATAAATGGATGAGAAATGCAGCTGCTTTGCAGTACGAAAAGTGAGAAACCCTCAGCAACTATTCCCCAGAGCAAAGGAAGTTTATCAGGGGCTTTCCTTTTGGGTTTTCATTCTGGGATCAGAGCAAAGCTCTGCTCTTTCTCCAAGAGCTTCATGGTAGTGAAGGGTATTTGCAGGAGCCCCAGAATAAGGATTCCTGAACCTCCCCAAGTAAATAATTCTGTATTTCTGAGCTTTAGTTTCCTCCAGTGTGAGGCAGCAGCAGCAGCAGCGGAGAGTGCCTATAGGGCTGGTTATACTGGTGGATATTTGCTACCCCAGCAGGTCCTGGCTAAGGTCCTGTGCTGGTTCATGCTCATCCAGCAGGCAATTCCCAATTGCATCGTTCTCAGAAGAGGTAAAATATGAGCAGAAGTCTCATCCACTCTTTGCTAACCATCCCCTCTGTCATCAGGAGCCCCCTCAGTAATTTTCCAAATCCCACAACCCCCTTTGCAAAAAAATATAATGATGAAAAGAAAAGCCCACGATTGAATGTTCTGCCACTTGGAGGAAATCAGATATGAAATAATAAATATATATGATATCCTCCGGGCAAAACGCTGCTGGCCGCTAATGCCTACAGATTAATTGTACTAATCCAGTGTGATCAAGGGGAGATGGCTGGCTACTTGGCACTATTTTGGTCCCTCGCTTATGAAACCCCATCTCCGTGTTTGAAAGAAAAGTCTTTACATAACCGTAATCACGCAGATAAGAAAAGGACTAAACTGTCCCAAAACATTTCATCTTCCGCACAGATGCTGCCTATGAATTTTGACTTGATTAAATAACACGGCAACATAATAGTTTTGTTCTGAATAACAAATGTCCCTCTGTAGGAGGTAAGAGCAAGTCTCGGCTGGCTGTTTGGTGCAAACAGAAATTGGGGTTGATGGAGGTTGGAGGATCCGGTGTTTCACCTGGTTGGTGAGAACTGCTTGGAAAACAGCTAAGAGACACTGTAAAGAAACCCCCTGTAGTGTCCCCTGTGGCACACATCTGGCTCAGGACTGAACCGAGATGAAGATGCTGGTGTCCTGGTCCCAGGTGGATGCTTTTGTCCCAAGCTCTCACCTCCCCATCTCCGTCCCATTTGGGATGAATTGAATGCAACAGCACTAAATCACAGCTTTGTTCAGTGTAGAACCATAGAATCACAGCATGGTTTGGGTTGGAAGGGACCTTAAAGCTCATCCAGTCCAACCCCTGCCATGGGCAGGGACACCTCCACCAGCCCAGGCTGCTCAAAGCCCCATCCAACCTGGCCTTGAACACTGCCAGGGAGGGGGCATCCACAGCTTCCCTGGGCAACCTGGGACAGTGTCTCACCACCCTATAGTCTTTTATTAAAAAAATAGAGGCAAACCATCTGCAAATCAGAGGAGATACAGAAAATAATCTAAGGGAAAGCGGTGAATCCCATAGCTGGAGGAGCTTATGCAGCAAAAGTATGCTTCTGGGCTGAAAACACCATGAAACAATGGGGATATCCATGGAGATGCAGCCAGTGGAGTCAAGTCCTAGAGTCTCATCCCAGAGCAACAATTTCAATAGAACAGAAAAATCACTTTTTCCATCTCCTTCTCTCTCTCCTTTGTTTTTAAATAGGGGATGGCGGGCTCAGATGTTTATATCTGTGCTGTTGAGTCGTGAATTCAGGTGAGATAAAGCCAGCCCCAGAGCATGGTGGACCCACAACCACAGAGACAGGGGAAAACAGATATATTCCCTATTTGTTTTATTTTCCTACTTGGTATTGAGATGATTTACATGTGAGAGACTTTGTTAGACAACGAATTCATCTTCACTCACCCCATGGCAGGCAAACTTTTCTAGAAAGCCAATGGGGAACTGCCCAAACCACAGCTGCTCCTGTTCCCCAAAGGAGAGTCCAACCGGGCCATGCTCATGCTCTGCTGTTTGTCCTCCTGGCTCTTATTTGAAAGATGCTCAGGAAAAGCCTTTTCTTCTTGTACCTGTGCTCCAGTAACGTGGTCTGTCACTCACCACTCATCACCTCCTGGTTGGAAGAGCG
>NW_010183319.1:33088-64115 GCF_000695765.1 Mesitornis unicolor
TCAGCAGGGCAGAAGTTTTGCCATCCAAAATCCTCAAACCAGGGACAGGGCAAGGAGCGAGTGGCCAGAGAAGGCTAAGCCTGTGCGCCAGCTCTCTTTAGCTTGCAGAAATAGGTCAGAGCTGTGCAAAGATCACTGGAGCAAGAACATCTTGCACAAAATAAAAGCAAGCTTGAAAGGACACAGAGCTTTCAGGAAGCGGCAGTCTTCCACCACGGCCTGTTTTCCAGTGGCTGACTTAACTCCCTGCTTTTCATGTAATAGTTTAATGTACCATTATCACGGTCTGTTATCAGCCTGCCTATTTAGGGCTGATTAATTTACCGCCAGCAAAACAAATGCAGGGGAAAAAAAACCATAAAAGCCGATTAAAGCTACAGAAATGCTGAAGGAAATCTTCAAACTCCAACGCATCTACTGGGGGAAAATAAAAAACCAACAAAATTAAAATGGTCCTTAATTTTGTATATACTATCCACTTGGCTTGGCTAGTGACTATGTGGGGTTTGAAGAGAGGCTGGCCCAGATTTTGGAAACTAATAAGTGATGTATTGAGCCTGCCTTCAGCTCCTGCCATTGCCTCATGGCATTGGAGCTCTTTGCTATGGTTAATGGCAGGATATTGATTTAATGGACAGATACTGAAAGTTAGCGTTGTATGGATGTGGTGTTGGGCCTCGCCACATTTGTGCAGCATCAGAGGCAAAAGCTGGAGGCCAAGGAGGGAGCAGGAGGGTTGAGGGTGCTGCTTTGGGCATGGGGAGCACTCAGCTCTGGGGAGGAGTTGGTGAACCCCTAATTCTGGCAGTAACGTCCAGGATGCAAAAGCAGCCGAATTACCCAAGGGCACTTGAAGTGATTGCCCAGAAAAGCCCTTCCATCTTCTCCCCCAAAAATCACTCTAAACAACAAATTGGCTTGGCCAGGTGGCCATGGAGATGCACCTTGGAGGTGGCCTCCACACCACTGAACTGGGTCAGAGATGTCCTACGGGACAGTGCAGCCCATAGAGCCGGAGTCTCCATGCCAGATTTGGGGAGGCTCATCTGCATCCATGGTGGGAACGGCCTCTGCTGACCACTAACTCCACCCAGGGTAGTGGGGCATCAGGAGCAACTTAATGTCTCCTTTTTTTGGCAGAGCATTTAAAGACACCTTTTGCTGGTGCCACACAGTGGTCATGGCTGCGGATGTGTGACGAGAGAACAGCTGTAAAGGGTTTCTCCCTACCTCAATGTGGCTATAGATGGCACAGACCAGTGGTCTTCAGGTTTAGAAGCCACATCTCAGCTTTGCAACTGAGCACATGGTGCAAGAAATGGGTCTGGTAACCTCCCAGATCATAGAATCAGAATGGTTTAGGCTGGAAGGGACCTTAAAAATCCTGCCCATGCTGCTCTGAAACTGTGGCTGTGCAGTGAATGCCCTCAACTCCATAATAAATATACCCAGGGATCACCTGGCACAACCAGCCCATGCACAGGGTTATTTTCAACTAGGAAACATGATGTCTTGATATAAACCTGCATTAGTTTCCAGCCACGGTTTTTATTCTGACTCTGCAAACTGGGCCATGTGAGTGGGTGTTTGCCATCCACGAGGAGCGTTACTGATCTCAGTGGCCCTTTCCCAGATGCCAATAAGGTCCCCTACCCTGAGTCCTTTGGCCATGATGGCCTCCTTTATTTCTGGCTGCAATTTTTTGGTGTTAGCTGCTGGAAGGTTAGAGACCAATGATGGTCAGGTCTGGCTCCAGCTGGGAAGTTGGTGGTGGTAAGTCTTACAACATTTACTCAGATTTGTGGTCCTTTTTGTTTAAAAGCTCCAGCTCTTGAAGTCATGTGAATATGTCTGGAATCACAGATTTCATTTACTTCCCTAAAAAAAACCTGAGCTTCTCAGCCCTCCTGTTAGCAAAAAAGCCCCAACCTCTTGAAATAGGGACTCTTATATAAGCAATTTTAAAAAAAGCCAAAATATGTATTTATATCCTTCTCTCGCCCCCCCAATTTCACATTTTGTCAGCCAGCTTTGGTGGAGGCTTGATTCAAGGATTACTGTGTGCTGAAGTCCGTATTCTTGCAGGTTTTGCCCTCCTGGCTCCCACCAAATACTGAGAGATGTTCCCACCCGTGGGACCATGGACCTTCACGGACCACTATCCCTATCCCCAACTGAGCAAGCATCAGCCCTTCCCTCCCTGAGTGCTCGATCCTTGCCACCATGGGACCTGTAGCACCTCATAGTCATCAGCCTCTGTCTTCACCACAACGATGGGGATGCTGTGGCCCCCTGTTGGCACATGGCCAGTCACCAGGTCCTCAGGGGGCTCCTCTCCCTCACCAGGAGGGCTTTGCTTCTTGAGGTTGTTCCTCTGGTGCCTCTTGAAATGGTGGTACCAGAGCAGATAAACAGGCCCTGGTGGGTGTGGGTGTGAGTGTTGCACTTGGGTTGCAATAACCCCATGCAGCACTACAGGCTTGGGGACGAGTGGCTGGAGCTGCCAGGCAGAAAAGGACCTGGGGGTCCTGGTGGACAGCAGGATGACCATGAGCCAGCAATGTGCCCTTGGGGCCAAGAAGGCCAATGGCATCCTGGGGTGTACCAGAAGGGGTGGTTGTAGGTCGAGAGAGGTTCTCCTTCCCCTCTACTCTGCCCTGGTGAGACCACATCTGGAATATTGTGTTCAGTTCTGGTCCTTCAGCTCAAGAAGGTCAGGAAATTGCTTGAAAGAGTCCAGGAGAGCCGCAAAGATGATGGAGGGAGTGGGGCATCTCCCTTATGAGGAGCTGCTGAGGGAGCTGGGTCTCTTGAGCTTGGAGCAGAGGAGACTGAGGGGTGCCCTCATTCATGTTTATACATTTGTAAAGGGTGAGTGTCAGAAGGAAGGAGCCAGGCTCTTCTCAGTGGCAGCCAAAGACAGGACAAGGGGCAATGGGAGCAAGCTGGAGCATAGGAGGTTCAACCTGAACATGAGGAAAAACTTCTTTACTGTAGGGGTGACAGAGCACAGCCCAGGCTGCCCAGAGAGGTTGTGGAGTCTCCTTCTCTGGAGACATTCAAAACCTGCCTGGCCGTGTTCCTGTGTGACCTGGTCTGGTGATCCTGCTCTGGCAGGGGTTGGAATGGATGATCTTTCGAGGTCCCTTCCAGCTCCTAATATTCTGTGATTCTGTGGTTCATGGACACCCACTTTGGTTGCAGCCAACCATGGGGGTACAACAGCCTTGGTCACATCCACCGCCCTTTCTTGCTGTTGCCCTCTTATAAGCATACATGTGATTATTTCCATTAAAAGCACTTATGCCCTTTAATCATTCACCCATTTTTAATTAAGCATTTAGAAAATCTCAAGAGCTCTTTATTTAAAGTAAACCTGAGTGAATATGTGGTAGCGGCTGATCTGCTGTCAAAACAAGAGTTTGTTCCAGGTAAACTTAAAAAATAAACCCAAACATTTTTCAACTCCTTTTCCTGGAAAACAAACACAAATGTAAACAAACCTTTGAATATCTTTTACTTTCACCCCATAATGAAATATTTTGGTTTAGGATAGAGTTGGCTCCTTCTAAGGGAAAGAAAAGCGCCTCCCACCTACCAAAACATAACGCTTCCATTTATTTTTGAAGTAAGAAGACTGAAAATATTTGAAGTGTTTTTGCTGGCTTTACAACTAGCTGTCCTAATCTCCCCCTTTTCTGTCAGCTTGAAGAATCCATTAATCCATCGAAAAGTGAAAAAACTTTCAGAGGACGAGAAACATCCTTTCCCTCTTTACATTACAATGCTTTTGGACCCCTTTCCAGCTTATGGCCAAAGATACTTCCAGGATGAGCTCAGGCCTTTGACTCCTCGGCTGGGATTTAGCTCAGAGTTATGATGCTTAAATTCACCTGAATTAATGTTGGGCTGTGCATTAGTGGCTGCGCTGCTCTGAGCCCCCAGCATCTGCAAGCAATTTGGTGAGCAGAAAAGGGCCCCTTTACGTTAACTAAAGATGGATCAGGCTTATTATTACTTGCATGGAGATGTTACAATGAAAAGTACACTGTAATTTCCTTTGCTACAGACTTTCTTTGATATTTAACAAGAAAGTCTTTGGGAGATAAAAGAAGTCCTGATCTGATAGACAAGTAATCGCAAGGTGTCCTTATTAATTCAGCTCTGGGAAACACAAGAGTGCTTAGCATAAAAAAGCAAAGCAAGTCCACTCAAGGAGCATTTGCCGAGGTTTGGGAAATACCCCATGGGAATGATGCTGGGGATATGCTCTCCTATTGATGAGGAATATTTCCAGGCATCAGAGGATCTCTCCCTCCCCTTTCTCCTTCCCTGCTGAGTGGTGAAGGACAGCGGGACAGTGAACGTCCCAGCTGCAGGGACAGCCTCCCTCCAGCGGCTGTTTTATAGGATCTGGGGTGTTTTCCACCATACACCACTTTATAGACAGGTCAAAAGTCTTAGCGAGACCAGCGGTGCCCAACTCATGCCTCTAAGGTGCTTCTGCCCACAAGGTGAGCAAAGGGTTGCTGCTCTGGGATTCCTTTTCTCATCTTGCCAGTTACTTCCATAGGGCTGTGGGGTGTGTGTGTGTCTCCTGACTTCTTTCCTTCCCAAACTTCAGCTCTTGAGCACAGATGCAAACAGAGAGGCTTACAGGTGCTTTTGGGAACACTGTGGTATCTGTGTGCCCATGCAGCCCCTCTGACAGCCCCACACACCCTGTCTGTGTCTGGGAGCAGTGAGGGCTGGCTGCCCCCCATGGGGAACCTCTTGCAGGCAGTTCCCATGGGCTGCAGTCTCTCAGGAGCTGGACACATCAGACAGAAGCTCCATTTGGGGATGGTCATGGCCATTAAGGCTTACTGGTGCCCTCAGGACTCTGATGCTCAGGAAAACAACAACAGGTGATGCTTTGAGGAGAGGAGCAAGAACCCAGGAAGGTACAGGAACACCCACAAACTTATTCTTCCCTCACCCAGCCATGGGCAACAAATGGAGTTCTCAGCTACATCACCCAACATAGGGCTTTATTGTAGCCTGAAGTCACTGATAATAAATTAACCTAATACAAACAGGCAAAGCTGTAAGTAAGATCTGGACCTAACACTTTCCCACAGGGAAGCCCAGGTTCTTGTGGTGTTTCCCAGGGTCTGGGTCTCTCCTTCATGTTGTCAGGGCTGACCAACTCATTTCGCCACCGATCAGAGACTTCACAGTCATCTCTTCCATACTTCAGTCCCCTTTCCTCTCTCTGCTCTTCAACCTACCTAGGCTAAATTTATTGTAAGTTAACTTGATCTAAGTAACACATATTGTTTGCCACAGTTTTCTGTTTTTTCTGCTTCTGTGCCTGTCTGCTACGGTGGGGAAGTTGTCCTCAACATTCAGACGCTCTGTTTTATTCCTCAGAAGCCAACACACATGAAGCAATGAGAACAGTCAGTATCTTATTCCACTTGCAAAGCATCTCATCCTGTTTTTCAGAAGATGAAAAAGGAGCAAATCTTGTGATTTGGTAGATAAGGATCTCCAGATCTCTGTTTTCTACTTCTGCCTGCAGTTTGCAGCAGCTTGGAGGAGGTCAGGGCCTTTGAAACAGCAACTCCCCAGGGAAGAGGCCAGACAGAAGCAGAAGAGACAGAAATCAGCCTGGGGTGGGAAAAAAGAGTGAGCAGTGGGGCTCTGCAGTGTCCCCCGTGGGGCAGCAGTCCTTTTGCAAAGGATAGCAATGGGCTGTAATCACCTCCTGTGCAATTAGCAGAGCCACAGGCCAGCACTGCCCACCTCACCCCTCCCCCATCCCAGGAGCTGCTCTTGTTTTCAGGCTGCACTGACCCTAGAAAAGGAGATCACGGACTTTTCTATGACCTTGTTCAGAAAATCTGCAGGTGGGGACTGCTCAGAAGTTGATGGAGATCTCTTACCTTTGCTCTGTGCCAGCACAAGAAACCACTTTCAAGGGAGGGACCATGCTTTGGGTCAGGAGATGCAGGCAGTGGCTCCAAGTCTTGGCTACAGGCAGTTCGGCTTGATAACCTGGTCCTGTGTGGTGGTACCTGGCTGCATCACTTTGGCCCTGGATGGGATGAGATGTAGCCAGGGTGGTGGTAAGTAAATACCCATTCCCCATGGAGGCTGCTAGTCGAAAGCAAACAGATAAAGCATGCATAGAAGTATGTGACACTGAGTGTCCTGTTGCTCACTCAGTTTTCACCCTGGTCTTTTTTCTCTCCTCACTCCCCATCCATATGGACACCAAGCTCCCTGCAGCCTGGGATCCTCAAAGAAGTTCTCATGGGAACTATCACATTCCCAAAAGGCAAGTAAACATCCCAGGGCACTTATGTTAGAGCAGATGTTTGCTCTGGCCCCAAAGATTCTCTCATTCCCACCATACCAGGACATGCTGAACACCAATCAGCTCCATGTGTCCCACTGAAGCACAATATACGCACTCTTGCGCAAGCGCTCCCCAACACAGCCTGTCTCCTTCTCTCCTCCAAAACAGGCTGTGCTGAATGCTGGAGACAGAACCGATGTTGAGATGATACACACAGATAGTCACTGAGTCAACAAGGTGATTAAAAATAAGTCCCACAGCCAAATTCCTCCTGAAATACACAGAAACAAGGTGTGTGGCTAGAAATAGGACACTAATTGTCTCAAAACAAGCCTTGCCTGACCCACTGTGCAAGACCAGAAGATTTCTTTTTAAAAGCCATCAAAGCTTGGTTCTCTGTTACCATAACTTTTACTTTGATTTAACTCCATTGGTTTCAGATTGACCTTGACACTGAATTTAGTGTATAGACCTGAAGGCAAACTCAGACCTTGCTGGCATCCTTTTCACTTGGTGACTGAAACCACTCAGTGGATGCTTACAAATGTGGTTTTCTGCATAATATCTGTGCAGTGGAGAATTAGGCAATGATTTGGATATTAAGCATTTTATTACTATCTGGGAGCCCTTTTAATGGGTTTAGGAAGAAAAGGATGAAGGCCATTTTGCTAAAGTGAGGATTTGGCTTTGTTCAATCCCCAGATAAACTCATTTTTTTCTCACAGAGCTGGGATTACTCCATGGTCCTGATCCAAACCCAACACAACCATCAGCAGGGCTGGCAAACCAAACTATCTGCAAGGCATCTCTTTGGAGGTGTCCTTGAGGAAGTCACAGTGTAATGACCCGGGCAGGTCCTGGTGGTACCCAAGGAAGATGCCCTTTGCACTTCGAGCATGGTGCTCTCACAAGTTGGGCACTGAGGGTGGAGTTATCTCATGGATCTAAACAGCTACACGTAGGATGTTGTTTCAGTTTCTCACATCATGGTGTCTGGTGTTGTTTGAGATGCTCCAAGATGTCCTTCCTGGCCTCCAGTTGCTCATCCAGAAAGGCTGAGCCCTACCATAAGGCCTGTGTCCATCTAGGGCCATGGTACCTATGTTTGGGTCACTGTCTGGAGCCCTGGGGTCAGTGCGTGATGGTCTAAGCATAATCAAGAGAGAGCTGGGCAATGCAGTCAGCAGAGCCTGGAGGGCTCTTCACCAACTACATCCATTTGGTTACCACCGGTAGGCATCTTGCTCTGGCATTGATCACCTGTTGCACTGTGGGTGGAATGTAGTGTGGTTGTCTCAGTGACAGCTTATGAAAAAAAAAAAGAAAAAATGGAAAACAGGCTCAATTTGTTTATTTTTTCTTTAAATACTTACTTTATTGAGGAGATATTACAAGCTGTCAGCCCTGATTTCCCCCAGAAGCTAGGACACCCACACTGGCTATGGTCAACGGTGGAAGATCCAATGATGTCCAGAAAAGCTACCGACGTTGACTCACTACCCTATATGTGTGCAGGGACACAATAACACAACAGCCAAACCTCTCATATTGGTTCCTCTTCCTGGTAAAAATCTCTGCAGCTTTATGCTAGGCTAATGAAAAGAAATAAATGCCACCCATCTGGTGGTTACTGCCACCCCACTGAAGTGTGGGGTGAAGTCTGCTGTACCTGTGCCCCTCAGCAAGCCAACAGAACAACAGAGGCTGTTTTGCTTCTGCTTGATTCAACCACAGGCTTCCCAAGGAACAGTTTCCCAGTCCTGCAGTGAAGTATCTACCCACCACATGGCCCAGGCCCATATTTCTAAGAAGGGTGTTCCTTGTTCTCCCCTAAAACATCTTAAACTTCTTGTTTTACCCTAAAATGCCTGCCTTTTCTGTTCCAGAAATGAATCTCCACCAGGTCAAAGGGATTTGAAGGGAAGCTTCATATTAACCAGTTTGGCTATGGTTTATAGGTGAGGGGACTGAGGCTCCTTCAGGAGCTGTCAGAGCTTGCTTTGCTGTTCAAAATCATGTCCTGGGCCTGACTGTATCAAATGCTGAGGCAGTCTAAACGCCAAAATAACGCTGTGCTGTTGGGGTTTGGCAGCTGTACTTAGTGTTGTGCTTCAGTTGTCTTAACAAAGCACCTCAACACACTGGTGTCCAAATAGCTGGGAAAGACAAAGCTCAAGTACAGTTTGCCCTTCTCTCCGTGCCTCAGCTTCCCTGCCTAAAGAGGCAGCTGCTCCAGAGCAGGCAGTGAAGACAACAAGCAGCTTGGGTCTGAAACATCATAGAAGGTAGCTGCCTAGAGTTGTGCTGCATGACTTTCAGCTGCCTCTAAGAGGATGCCGTCTGCAACACGTCCTGGGAGAAGGAGGTGGTGTGTGCTTTGGGGATGGGGCTTTTTTTCTTGCAGAAAACCAGAGAGGTAGAGCTACTGCTTCACCATGGACCACTTTTCCACTTGCCTTTTTGGACTCTGTGTATTACAGCAACACAACGCACCCTAATAGGCATCTTTGCTCTGCAGTGCTGTGCTGCAGAGCAATCCTGAGGAGTGCCTTAGGGGATTGTGGATTCCCTCCACTTCACCAGGGACTTTCAAGACACAAAGATCCATCTGACCAGGAAACAAACAAAATCATTAGCAGCAATCAATAAGGACTGCTGAACTGCCCATGCTTTTGAGTAGCTGCACAATCTCCTTTACACCAGGGAGAGGAAGGGAAAACATCCCAATAGGGAAATAATTTCCAGTTCTCTAGTCCATAAAGACTGAAGACTTCTTCAGCTATTCCTATTTGAACTCCCTAAATCATGCTCAATAAAGTCAATATCCTACCAAAAGCTTCATGGTAACAGGTAAGAAAACAGGTGGCTAAGAACCAGTACTGGTGTCACTCAAGCTGGAAAAGTCACTGATGTCTCTGGGCCTTGTAGTGTCAAAGCCACCTGCTCATCAGAGATGGAAAACTCAATGCTAAGAAAAGTTGTTCTCACTTATATCCACGCAGTGGGGTTGTGGGGACACAAACCAGAATACAATCTGCTGGCCTTTGAGCTAATTTGGAAAAATAGTCATTGATTTTGCATAACTTATTTTTAGGGACCTGGCTCAAACCAATCTGGGAGCTTGGGTTGGGGTAGTGAAGGCTTAAAACTCTGCTATGGCTGGCAGTAGTTTCTCCCAAATATGGACCATCCAGTTGATAAGGGTTCATCAGTCCTGAGGGAGAAGAAGAGTTGGCCCTTGCTTTAAACTCTTGCCTAATTGGGAGAGCTTCCCTTCTGTTCTCTCAGAAACACAGTAATGCAATAAAAATAAATCCTGTCCTGTTCTCCTGGGTATATATTGCCCACACAAGACCATTTTTGCATTCACAGCTTTGGAAATCTTTAGACACACAAACATACCATTACAAAGGATGCCAAGCTTTTAACTCTACATCTCCAAGTGGTCTGAGGAGGCTTGGCTCTCCAGCCCCATCCCACAGCTGTAAGCAGAGGATATCCCAAGCTGCAGAGGACTGGTTTTCAGCAGTGCTTTGCCCCCTCGACCCCACTGTCCCCTCAGGTTGACCTTTTTCTCCCAGATTCTGCACGTATAAGGTGAGCAGAGTTTGTCTCCATCCCTCCCCTTTCCCAAAGGACTTTCACCCAGGAGCAAGCACCACACCTGCTCAACTCTCCTCTTCACTCTTTATGGGAGCCAGTGCTCCCTGTTCAGTGTGGTGGGGTCCACCGCCAGTCCTTGTGGCCTCCCCCCGTTTTGCACAGGGAGCGGTTCCTTCCCGTGCGTGGATTTTCTGGTGTCTCCTCAGGTACTTCTTTAGCCGGTAGCGCTTCCCACAGACCCCACACTTGTAGGCCCCACCTCGGGAGTGGAGCAGCTGGTGTTTAATCAGGTGGCGCTTATGGGGGAAGCATTTCCCGCACTTGGTGCACTTGCAAGGCCCCATGCGGACGTGGATTGTTTGGTGGCGGAAGAGGTTGGCCTTCTGGTTGAAGGTCTTCTCGCACTCAGGGCACTGGTAGGGCTCCTCCTTGGTGTGAATCCTCTGATGCCGAACGAGGTTCGACCGCTGGGTGAAGCTCTTCCCACACTCGGCGCATTTGAAGGGCTCGCTCATGTGGACGCGCTGGTGGCGGATCAGCTTGCGGTTCATGCGGAAGCTCTCCCCGCACTCGCCGCACTTGTACGGCCCCTCACTGGTGTGAATCTTCCTGTGTCTGGTCAGGTTGGATTTCTGATTGAAACTCTTCCCACACTCGGGACAGGGGAATATCCGTTCACCCTTGGGAGCTCCTTTTGCTGAGGGATCTTTCTTGGATGTGGATTTCTCCCGGTTTTCCAGCATCTCCTCTTTGATGGGCTCATAGCATTTCTTCTGCTTCCTCCCTGGGCTCTGGCTTTCCTGGTGGTTGGCCTCCTCACTGGGTTCCTCTTTAATCTGGATCCTCTGGATAGCATTGAAGTTTGGCTTCTGCCCATGATACATCCCAAATTCAATGCTTTCCTGTGGTTCTTCCTTCACATGGAGCATCTGGTTACTGGATATGGGGATTTCCTGTTCATGCCACCCATCAGCATCTTCTTCCTTTTTAAGCTGTATCCACTGTAAAGCCATCAGTGGGATCTTTGGATCAAAGAGCTTTCCATAGGCCAGGTTTTCTGGTGGCTCTTCCTTGATGTAAAGTTTCTGACAGGCTAGTGCAGTAATGTTTTCTGTGTCACCAATGCATGGTTCTGGTTCTTCCTTCATCTGGGATTTCCAAGGAGGGCTTTTTGGATTAGATAGGTTTTTAGGTATGATACACCCTTGGGCTACATCTGCTTCATGGGACATATTCTCCAACATCTTCTCCTCTGATGTGAAGGCAATATCAGGCTCCTCTTTAACCTGGATGACCTGGAGAGATACATCATTGATGTGTCCCTCAAGCAGCTTTTGCTTAGCGTGGTTCCTCTGGTGGACGTTGAAATACCTCTTGGTGCTCAAGCTCTTTCCACACTCCGTACAAATGAAAGGCCCTCCACGGAGGTGTATCTTCTGGTGGGCCAGCAGCGTGGCACTTTGCCCAAAGCACCTACTGCAGTCAGGGCATTTGAAGGGCTTCTCTCTCTTGTGGATCTCCTTGTGGGCAGTGAGGGTGCCCTTCTTCACGAAGCTCTTCCCGCACTCAGTGCAGGCGAAGGGCCTCTTCTCCGTGTGCGTCCGCATGTGGATATTGAAGTAGATCTTTGTGCTCAGACTCTTGCCGCAGTGGGCGCAGAGGTAGGGACCACCTTTGGTGTGTCTCTTCTGGTGGGCGGCCAAGCAGATCTCCAGGCGGAAGCAGCGCCCACACTCCCCGCAGCAGAAGGGTCTCTCTCCCGTGTGGATGCTCTGGTGGGTTGCGAGGTGGCCCCGGGTGGTGAAGCGCCTCCCGCACTCCCCGCAAGTGAAGAGCTCCTCTGCTGTGTGGATCCGCTGGTGTCTCTTCAGGTTCCCCTTCTTGCTGAAGGATTTGCCGCACTCTTGACATGGGTGCATCTTTAGTACCACACACTTAACCAAGTTCTTCATGGCAGCAGCGCTGGCAGGGACAAAAAAGCCACAGTGTTATGGGAATGGACTGTTTGAGGAGACACAAAAACCATCAGAGCACACACATCAAAGTGTGCTTTAACAGATGAGCTTCATTCTCCATAAGGGAAAGGGTGTTGCTGCTCTAAGCCAGCTCTGGGCCAACAAGGAGCCTGTGGTCTTCCTCATTTCTCAGCCTCCTTCCACCCCAGCTTGCAGACACAATGTTTGTAACTCCATCTCCTGCCTCCTCTGATCTCCTGAAGGGGCTTCCCTGACATTCCTGGAGACTTGGATTGCTGGACTGGAAAAAAAAATAAAGGGAAAATTATTAAGTCATTATTTCTTCTCCACCTGCTGTGTTCGCTATGTAAACATGACGGGTGGCACCTTGGCTGCTCCATGGGAGGCTGAATCCGAGACCTTTGAAGCCACAGGCCCAGCTGGACTCCAGCAGAGAGAGCAGGAACAGGGTAATTTCCCCTGTGATGGGCAGATATATTAATCCACTTTGTGGTAATTGTTGTAATTATTCTCATTTTTGAGGAGTGACTGTGCAGCAACTAAAATCCTCAAGATCTATCAGAAAACCAAACTGGGCACCATTTGCAAACTGGGATGTGCTGCTTTGTATTGGCAGGCCTCCATGTACGGGGGAAGACACATCAGTGGTGTCCTCAGTGGGCAGCTGGAGAAGTGAGACATGGAAACCTCAAGTGACTTTGTCCTTTTCAAGAAGGTTGAACTGACAGCAGGGTCTGGGTCCTATGTATTTCCATTAGAAAAAAACTCAACAAAATCAGGGCCAATAGAGATGTGAGCAACATCTCCTATTAAGACTGAACTGAAGGGGAGAAAAGAGCCAGGCAGACTGGGAGAAGGAAGACAGCAGTGCTGGAGATGACTGTCAATGAGAGCATGTGTGGCTGGGCAGGCTTTTACTGGTGGTACTGGTGGCTGAAGGTGCTGCTTCCAGAATTATCAGCTTCGGGGCAGGCTGTCAGCAAGGATATGGGTTGTTGATGAAATCTGTCCCTGGAGGTCTGGGTTGCTGTGGGCGAGAAGATGAGTCCCTGGGGAGCCTGTCACCGAGGTGCAGGGGGAATGCCATGGGTCAGGGGACAAGTGACGGGAGATGTGGAGTATCAACATCCAAGCACAACTGCGATGTAGTTTGCAGCTCCTCAGAGGAGAGCGATCAGAGTGGTAAATAAAGTGGGCAGCTATTTCAGATTTCAGAGGACAGTTATAACAAGGAAATTTACTTCAGATTTAGTCACTCCACTTGTGTTTCCCCTTCAGCTCACCCATCTGGATGCCCACTGATGCTGGTAAAAGCTACCACCGAAGCACAACACTGCTCCTGTCCAAGCCAAATTCTCCATGAAGGAACCACAGGAAAACAAAACCAACAATAAAAAAGTCCAAAAAACCAACTACCTGCAAAGTTACACTGAGCCAGGAGAGGCAAAACACATGCTTGGAGGAGGAACTGGTTTAGTGCTTGCTAGTGGAGGGGAGACTCTGAAGCAGTCAGGCCCCCTCCCTAGGTGGGGGAGCAGCTATGTGACACCTACACTAGGTTTTAATTCAGCAGACAAAGCCTCAGCATCAGCCAGGCTGGAAAGAGGACTCAGAAAAGTTCATTCGTGTATTTTTACCCAGGAAGGTCATGAACCCCCCAAGAGCAGGGAGCAGATTTAGACTCCCACCACCGAGGGACTCTCCTGTCACGTCTGGCTGATGGAGGGGATGCTCAGCCGCAGCCGCAGGTGGTGCCACAGCCTCTCTCCTTGCCATGGATGCTGAGAGGAAACATCTCAGCGGGAGCAGCGTTTAAAAAAACCAAACCAACCAACCCCTGAATTCAGATCAGGGTAAAAGAAGAAATTCCTCCCTAATTTCTTCCTTTATTCATTTATTTTTTCGTTATCCATATCCTACAGATCCAAATCCTGCCTTTACTTCCAGCTCTGCAAACCCCCGAGGTTTTCAGTTTTGAATCAAGGGCAGAAAGCAGATCCCGGGGAGTCGCTCCGTCTTTTTATTTGGGCTACCCGGACAAATGAAGGGCGGTTGGCCGAAAGCATCTTACCTGAGCGGGCCATCAGTCTCTGGCTGGCATTTCGCTCCGCCGGGGCAGTCTGAATGGCACAAGAGTGTTTGCGACTTGACTGCAAGTTGTGTTGCGGCCGCAGCTGGGCTGACCTAAAGGAAGTCTGTGGCCAGAGCAGTGAGAGCTACCGGAGGAAGGGTGAAGCCAAGCAAAGACAAAGAGCGAGGGTTGAAGGCGCGGACGGAGGACAAGGGGAGATGCTCGCCGCTCGCACCGCCGGGAGGGATCTTCACGCCACCGCCGAGGTGTCAGCGGGAGCTCGGGGAGGGAGAGGAGGGGGATTTCTCCCTGATGCGCCTTTCTTCTGCACCGCTATCTCGGTGGGAAGGTGGAGGGGGATCCCCGGCTCGCACTGCCTTCTGGGAATTGTAGTTCTCAGCCGTTTACCCGAGCTCAAAGTGTTTGTTGTGGGCTTTTTGAGGGGTTGTTATGTATAGGAAAATGGCCTGCAGTGCTGAAAGCATCCTTCTTCCTTCCCAGGGTGGGTGCTGGGACTTGCTCCAGGAAGCATCTGGAGAGGAAAGATGTATTTTGGGGAGCATTTCTGTGTCAGCAGCTGAGGCTGGTGTGTAATTAGCAGCAAAATATCCCTTGTAATGCTCACTGAATGCACAAAAAGTGTGTGCAGATTTGACAAAGGTGAAAATTGAGGCATATGAACTTGATTTAGCAGTGATGAGAACCTGGGAGAGGCTGAGCCTCTGCAGGACCACACAGAAAGCACCCGGACTGGAATGTGCCTTGCACAGTGAGGTTTAAAAACTCAGCAGAAAGCTTTAGCCCAGGATGCTTCTGTGGTTTTAGGAGCATTTGCACAACGAAAAGCTGCTTCAGCATGACTTCACCCCGGGGCAGTGGTTAGGGGCTGTCCCATGTCTCTGAGGGTGGACAATAACACTCAGTCCTGCATAAGCCACCATCTCCAAGCATGTCCTAAATGGACAGCCTAATTGCAAGGCTGCAAACATGCGATTTTCCACTATACAGAGAAACTGAGGCAGGGGATGGTGAGGTGCCTGGCTCAGATCACAGAAAGGATTTCAAGGTTTTAAAGGATTTCAAGGTTACAGGGTTCCTGGAAGTCAGATCTGGTCTGCACACTGCATGTGCCCTGGTTAAAGTCTGCTGATTAATTTCCTACTCCGGTACAAACCAGCAGTATGAGGCAGCAGCACCAGTATGAAGGTGCTCCTACATGCCAGAAGTCATACAAATACAACTGTATATACTACTACATGTACAGTAGAGAATATATAAACCTTATTGAGTTTGGCTACTGGAGATCTGCTTTAATGCATGAAAGGTCTCCAGCAGGTCCTGGACAGATAGGACAGCACACTCCAAGAATGCTGAAGTGAGATTTCTCATATGCAGGGCTTCTTAGACAACATGCCCCCCTTTTCCAGCCTTCCCATGGCCATAATACCTTCAAAAAAATCCTGCATTTCCCCAGGATCCAACACTTTGTATGGTGGCAGTCAGCAGCTCCATCAACCAGCCGCATCTTGGTGTGTGGCACCATGGAGGCAGAAAGGTTGAAACAGGACTTGGATCAGGGGCTTACCTGGATCGTCTGGGAGGCCCATTTGTGGCTGCTTTTCTGCCAGAGAGATCTGAAAGAAGGACCAAGATGATGCCATTTCAGCTGTGTCAGCATCCGTTTGTCCACCAGGGCATGATTTACTTTGTTCTCAAGTGGATGCCTCTAGTAGGGGAGATGACTTGCGTCCTCAGAGCTCCTGTTTCTCTCCTCTGATATCTACATTTTCCCAGGTGAGTCTCCCTAGCACATCCTTTCCTTCAAACAGACCAAAGCTGCCCACAGTCCTCTCAAGCTCATATGAAGTTGCAAGGTCTACGAAAAGAAAAGACCAAATATACCTTGGTATGACCCTAAGGTTTTGCTCAATGTCCCAGTTTGAGCTAAACATAACTAATTGTGTATTTACTAATTTTACTTTGTCACTTAAGTCTCTTCTAAGTGACTGTACTTTCTGAAACCAATGGCATGCTTTTTCCAGACAGTGTTCATTTCTACAACTGATAGTGCTTGATGTTTATAGTTACTGTTAGGTATGGTATGTAAATACAGCTCTTGATTATTCTTGTGCCCATGGACACCAAGGCTACTGCCACATCATGGGTGTTGTGTTGAGGTGCTTTAAGTGAGGTATCGCACCTACAAGGAGGAGTGGATAGGACAGATGACCTAAAACTGACCAACAGGGTATTGCATCCCACATACATCATACTCAGTATAAAGATGAGGGATCACAGGGGTGAAGCTCTCCTCTTCTTCACTTCTGCCATGGCCAGTGTCCTGCTGGTTCATGGTTCCTGCTTCGATCCTGATCGATGCATCCCTGAATCCAGGTCCCGAATCCAGCTCCCACCTGCTCTGAGTCTGGTCTGGGACTTTTCCAGTGCCCTGCTCCCAGAGCCTCTGGTGAAGTAATCATCACTGGGGATGGAGATGAGGGGAGAATTTGTTATAATTTTTGTATACATATATTTATATGTATTTAATTATTTCCCTATTTACATTATTAACCTGTAGCATTATTGTTATTGTTTTATTAAACCTGTTAGTTTTATTTTCCAGCCCCTAAGTCTCTCTCCCTTATTCTCTTTCTCTTCCCCTTCTGAGGAGGGGAGAGGGGTTAACAGAGAGCGTCTCGCCATCATTTAGTGGCCAACCCCCCCCCGAAACCGGACACTCACACTGTCAGAAATAGACTCAGGGAGCCCCATGCTCATCCTGAAAAGGGCTCCATAGCCAAGTCGTAAGGTCAGGGTTAGACTAATTTTGTCCAAAAATGCTTTTTATTAAGCCCAGTTTGGAAGAGGTGACCTCTTGGTCTGAACAGAGTCTCTGCTACCCCAGGGAGGCCCATTTTGGAAGTGAAGCTGTGCCATCAGCTGCAGTGACCGCATCTGCAACGCACCACTAGATGCCAGTGAAAGCTCTTCCCAGCCTGCTCCCACTTAGAAAATCCTCACACTTTGGGCAATTTGATTTGTTTTATTGTACTTTTTAAAAGGTAATCCTTCCCTTCTGATCTAATAAGGCCTCCTTGCATTGGGCTGTTATGTATGAATATATGTGTGATTGCGTTTTGTGTGTCTCTTCTCTCTGTTTCTCAAATATATATGCATATTTGCCTTTGTTTGCTATTATTTAGATGAAAAATTATTTCTAGTGTCTCCGCAGACCAGAATCTCACTCCCAAGCTCCTTTCCTCATCATGCTTCCTATCAAACACCTCAATTTCCCCAACCCTTCACCTGCCAAATCCTCTAGCCACCACATCGTGACCTGATATCCAGACATAGACAAGAAACATACAGGTCCTGGCATGGCATGTCCAAGCCCTCTCCTGCTCCGGAAGATGATTCCTTATATCAAGAGGCAGGATATAGGCTCATCTTATCCAGCTGTAGAAATCATATCCTGGAGGGACAAATCTGCACAGAGGGATCACGGAGCAGAAGCAAGTTAGTGCGGTGGTGCCGATAACCAGCGAGTGTATGATTGGTATTGAGTGGGAAGGTGAAATGAATGACACTTGTATGCACTGTGGTACTGGGGAAGCTTATGTGAGGAAAGGGAAAAATAAATAAAGCCCACATCTCTGTATGCCAGCAAGTGCTATTCTGCACTTCCCTGCTGTAGAGATCAGTGTAGGACTGAAACTATTTCGTATTTCAGCGTTTAGTGCCTGGAGTTCTGCATTCTGCAGAACATAATCCATCCCATGTTACCTACTGATGCTTGCACAAGGTCTAAGCCTTCAAGCAACCTTCAGGCTTTGCACACACCATTTTTATTTCACCTGGTTGGTTAATGTCCAAGCAGATTGGACTATCCCTAAATTGGACTGTCTCATGGACACTCAGCATGAACACAAACCTGAGCAGCTATCCGGGCTGCAGGAGGAATAGATGTGTCTCCATGTGTCTGTCCTTTGCGTGCTGGGCACAACCACCCTCTCACAGCAGAGGACCATCAGGGATAGAAACATCTTCCCCTCTGGGCAAGCTGTGTTTTGGTGCAAGATTCTCCTCCAGCACCTGGTGAACTTCTGACTCTCTGAAGTGCCTGATGGTCGTTGCCATTGGCGACAAGATGTTAGCCTTGATGGAGTAAAGGTCTGATCTGGTTTGGTAATTTCTGTGTTGTTTTCTTTGGACAAATTCAATTCTGTTTGACCGACTAACTGTATCTGAGAAGGCTGCATAGGAGAAGTGAGAACTAAATTTAAGCTGAGCTGTCATATGCTCCAGTGCCTGATTAATTATACAGTGAAATAAAAATGGAATTTGGCAAAATAAAGGAGGAGGGGGAAATGAAATCTTCACTTTGCTTTGGAAGGAAATATTGCTGCAGGTTTTATTAAAGATGCCACAGTCAATCACGTCAGGAGGCTGGAGGGTGTGAGATGGCTTGTTTTGCTGGGTACACACCATGCAGGAGAGCTGGACAATGCGACACGGAGAGATAAGGGAGCAGAAAGCCCAGTTATTTGTTCAGGTGAGTCTGCGATTGTTCCTGAGATTTGCAAGCATGATAGGTGCCAGCTGAGGCTGAGAAAGCCCCTAGGTGCCTTGCTGCACGTTGGTTTTATCAATTTAGGAAACAACTCTCACAGTAAGGCAAAAGTGATAAAGGAGAATAAAGTGTTCAAATGACAAATAATTTTCCATGCTATTCCAACCCCCCTGCTTTTCTTTAATTGCTTTAGAGTATCTGATTAGGAAGGAAAGCTTTTCTTTTTTTCGGCCTGCATCTCCTGCAGCTTCATTGTGCAGCCCAAGCCTGTGGTTTCCTGTCCTGCTGCCATGAAAATGATTGCAAATTATTATATGGCTGCTTCCATATCCATCATACTTATCTGATAAGAGATTGAAATGAGAAACGGGTTTAAGTACAAATGGGCCCAGCACTGATTTCAAGCGTGGCCATGTTGTCCTATAAGCAAAGGGCTTCTTGTACATGAAGACTTGGTCGTTTGGTTTTGTTTTCCTGGGGAGAGCTGCGGTCAGGGCTGGTGACTGCAGGGTTTCTGTTTGGATGGAGAAGGAAGGATTATGGCTGTAATGCCCCCAAATCAGAAATCCCTCCTTGCCCTGCTCACTCTGCCCCAAGTGCTGTAAGCACTGTGGGAAGGATCAAACATCTCCAAGTCTTCTAGATGGGGAGGAAGGAACTGGGCCGCTACACCCAGGAGGTACCCAAGCACCTTAGGACCTGTACCAGTTGCCCTTTCATCCCCCAAGTCCCACTCTGTTCACCCTGGTCACAACTTTCCTTCCCAAAAGAGAACCCCATAATAACTGGAAAAAACTAGCAAGGGCTAAATGACATGCTCAAGGTTGAAGAGCACATCAGTGGCAGAGCAGAGAAGCATCTTAGGAGTTGGTGTAAGGCACCACAGCTTCGCTGCTCAGCAGAACAGCTTTCCCAGTGCTCTTACTCTTCTGGCCTCATCCTTCCTCCACAGGAAAAACCCTTAGGTCCTTTCTGCTCAAAATTATGTGCAATAAAGTTGTAACTGCTTCAGTAGTGAGTGCTACTCATCTTTTGATGTCTTTCATTCCTCACGTCCCACTGATAGAGAACCAGGTATTTATCTCTAGGAATGGTAGGTGTCTTCCAAGTCCAGATTGTTAAAGACTGGACATGAGCCTGGCCTGTGTTGGTGCCTCAGTTTCTCTGCCTGGAGGGCAGTGTGGGCAAACTCAGCTGTAGGCATTGCTGGGAAGGTGAAACTTTTGCTTTTAAATACCTGCAGCAGTGCTGGGCTCCCTGGCAGTGAGAGGAGCTTATATTCAGTGGAGGAATTTCGAGCGCATGATTTCTCTGCTCTGATTTAGACATCTGCCTTAGGCTGAGATGAATCACACCCCAGGCCCTCCTGCCTTGGTTTCTGCATGCTACCTGGGAAGCCTGGTACAGACACAGATGTGCATATATTGCTGTGTAAATCCTGCTGTCAGCTGCATGTACAAAGGACTGAACCCCGATGCACTGGCTCCCCTCTTCTCCTGACTCTGCCCACCCCACTCCTCTTTGAGGCTTATTGGTCGAGACTAAAGGGAAGAGACAGGCATGGATTTACCCACCAGGACGCTAAGGAGGTGTTATCCCTCTTCTGGTGCTGCCCGTGTCACAAGATGCAGGGTTGGAGGAACAGCCCCAAGAGCTGTGAATAGCTGTGAGAGAGCTGCTAATAAAAGTATAACTAAATCTCCTAGGCTGCTTGGAGAGAGCTTGCTGCACTGACATTTCTCTTTCCTTGCCTTCTAGTGTAAAGGATATTTCTTCCCTCCTTGCACTGCCTCCTAGACACATCCTCCATGCAGTTAAGAACACAGCCCAGGAGTGGAACATCACCTCGTCCCCTGAAACAAGCTAGATAACTCCTCCACACTGAAATACTCAGTCTATGCTTAAAGGATGCCCTTTGGCATAGGGAAGTTATTTCTTCTTCTTTCAGTTGCAATTCAATTTCGTCTCCAATCCCCTCCAGCATGCCTCCTCAGACTCATTCACTTGAGAGAGGATGGTCAGAGTTTCTATATATAAGGTCTACAAGACTTAATAATGATAATAAAGTCATTTTTAGAGGGTAGAAATACTCACAACTTCAAAGTGTTTTTATCTACAGAGGACCAACTAGCTGGTGAAGGAGACAATCCAAGCAAGACCTTTCATTGACTTTTGGGACTAGCTCAAAGACCTAGAGTAGTTCACAAGTTCACCTCTAAAGGATGTGGAAGGCTGATGGAATTTAAATCTTCATCTTCACCCTCCAAAGCCTGGCTGCTCTCATGTTTAGGGTGTGCTTTTAGCAAATGCATCCAAAATATCCTTTGGATCCAAGCCAGGGAGTCCTAAAAACCAAACGTGCTGATGAAGAAACAGGGTCTTGTGGAGTTAAAGCAGGACGTGGAAGTCAATGTTTCAAGAGAAAAGTCTGAGTGCCCTCCTCCTCAAGGACGTTTAGGACATGTAGGGCTCTCATTCTCCTCGTGATTCAGCCACCACCCTGAAAGGACACACCCAGAGCATCCTTTGTACTTCCTGTCCCCAAGGCTTCACATCGCTGGTGGTTACCCGTTGTGAGAGACCCAGCAAGGGGCGCTCTTGACAGTCGTTCATAAATATTGAGCATCTTGCCAAGGTGAGGAGTCATGGTAAATTGTCCATGTTTCCAGTGTGCAGGAGTTTGCAGCATGAGCTTACAGTAGCCATGGGGATCTGCTGGGTGGCTACTCAGGGGAACAAGAGATTTTTGACATTTAAGGCTTTGTTGTCTTGTTTTCTTACACTTCTTTTAGAGGTGGAGAAAATGAGTATCCTCCTGGTTCTTGTATTTTAAATGCTGCTTTAAAGGAAAGGATGTTTCAAGGGTCAGAAAACAAGGCTGGGAATGAAAAAAGCCCTGTTTCCTTGTTAGCCGCTCGGTCGGTGTGGGCTATGACAGGCTGTCAGGCAGTCATAGCTCTGCAGAGCATTAGGGACATCTTCACTCATCTCTTATGCTCTTCCCATGTTTTTTGGAGCAACCCAAATCCTTTACTTGAAGCAAAACCTTGAGCAAGAGCTGGCTTTAAAAAATAACAAAATGCTGACATTCCATGCTGATTTTTTGCTTGTTTGCAAGCATCAGAATAGAGCAAGAGACTTGTTATCATCTAGCAACAGCAAGAGAAACATATATGTATTATTTTTTTAGTACTAGTCTGCAGTGGGAGGCCATACATCATAAGCCAAGGGTATGGATCAATGGCTTTGTGTCCAGCCAGCAGCTGCTGCTAAGCAGGGTGCACCAAGGGTCACCACTATCATAGAATCATAGAATGCTGGGTTGGAAGGGACTACAAGGATCATCCAGTCCAAACTCTCAGGTAAGAGCACAGTTTAAATGAGATGAGTCAGCACCCTCTCAAGCCGAGTCTTAACACTGACCAGTGTAGGGGAATTTACCACTTCCCCTGGGAGTCTGTTCCAGTGTCTCATTGATCTCATGGGAAACAAATGTCTTCTGGAGTTCAATCTAAAGTAACTTGTGTCCATTACCCGTTGTCTTTTCCATGTGACTCTTTGTGAAAAAGGAGTCTCCATCTTCTTGGTAGCCACCCTTTATGTACTGGTATATGGTAATAAGGTCCCTCCTAAGCCTTCTCTTCCCAAGGCTGAACAGGCCCAATTTTCTCAGCTTTTCTTCATATGCCAGGTCCTCCAGTCCTCTGATCATCCTCATGACCCTTCTCTGGACCCCTTCCAACCTGTCCGCATCTTTTTGGTATAGCAGGGACCAAAATCGGACACAGTACTCAAGGTCTGGTCTGACCAGTGCCGAGTAGAGAGGGATAATTAGGTCCCATACTGTCCAACACATTCATTATCTTAGTTAAGAGGTGGAACAGGCTGTCCAATGAGGTTGTGCAGTGTCCATCCCTGCAGATTTTTCAAGACTTGGCAACCTGTTCTGCCCTCACAGAGCCTGCTCTTAGCAGGAGGTTGGGCTGTAGAGGTCCTGAAATTCCTTTCAGTGTGGACTATCTTGTGCCCCTATGACCCAGGTGATGACAGAGTTACTCTCAGGAAATCAACAGGGACCTGACAGAACTGCAATTCGGAGGGGCCATGCGAAGCCTGCAGAGGGATCTGCGTTTATTTGGCCAGCTGAAGAGAGTGATCCAATCGCTGTTTGCAACTGCTTGCAGGGGTACGAGGATGTTGAAGCCAGCCTTTCCTCAGTAAATGTAGATGATACAGCCAGTGATGATGACCACAGCTTGTGCTGGGTAGGGGAGGCATTAGGAAAGCATGTTCCCTTAGAGAAGTGATGCACAGGAATTGTTTCCCCATGCCTAGAGCTGCCTCTTCGGATATGCCAGAGTACAGCAGTGAGATGCTGCAGTGGTGAATGATCATCTTTCAGTGAGCATAAGTACCAAAGAATGTTTCTGTCCCCTTATTTAAGTGAAGCCCTGAGCACACAGCTGATGCCTGAATGTGCCTTGTTTCCCTGGAATCGCAGCTTGCTGTGGGCTGAGGTGGGAATTCAGAGCAAGACTGAATTGTTTTTCTACCTCTTCTTTCATTTCTTTTGTAGGTCACATGTAGATTTACTTTGTGTGTGTGTATATAAAACCCTGGGGCGTCCACGGTGTTATCAAATTTGTTCTCCAGTAAAATGGATAATATGGAAATGTACCTCAAAGTGAAGCTCTGAGTAAATGCCTGTCTCCTGGAAAGGCATCCAGTTTTGACTGAAATTCAACAGAAAGTTTGTTCCTCTACTTAAAGGGATTTCACAGAAATACAGAATGGTTGAGGTTGGAAGGGACCTCATCTGACCCAACTTCCCTGTCAAACAGGGCTAACTACAAGTGGTTCCCCAGGACCATGTCCAAATGACTTTTGAATACCTCAGAATTCTAGTTTTAAGCCCCCCAAAACTGCTATTGCACTCTAAGGGTTGTCCCAGCTTTAAAAATGATGAGAAAATGCTCTCCAGCCTCTCTGTTCTGGGCTCCACAAAGGACTTCTCCAGCTCCATAACTGACACAAATGCTAACTGTGTGATAATAAACCCCCTGTTTCTTCTCTGGGGCTCCTTCTGAACCATGGGAAGCTGTTCATCCCCTCTCCACCCGTGTAGGTGAACTGCCATGGTTATATCAACACGGGCTATGTCCCTGGAGAGCAAAGCACTGTTAGCAAATCCGTGGATGGATCCCCTACCGAAAGGAACGGATGGTGCTTATTAACAGGATAAGCACCATGAAATAAACCTTTGAAGTGTCAGAGCTTTGTTGTTCTGCTATTGAAGTCAATGAAAACTTTAGTACTGGCTTCTGCTGGAGTGGAACCGGGCTCTCTCCATTGATCTTGAAGCACATGCCAGTAACTCCAGTTTCACGAGTGGGAAAAACAAGGTCCAGAACAACATTTTATCTATGTTATAAAGCACAAATACACTGCTGGGAATTAACCAATCCACTTTCTTAGTTGTGTGTATGCGAGAGACCAGAACACCTACACCTACAGTTCTTTAATTCAGTCTGAGGATGATTTTAAAAGTGTTTTATATTGTTGCTAGTGATCAGTTCTTTCTGAAAGGCTAAATACAAATCAGCGACTCATCCTGGCTAGAAGCATCTCTCTCCTTTGTGTTACCTTGACATATGCCTGCACTGGAAGCAGTGCCATGACATTTATTTGCCTCCAGGCTTTCGCATTAAGATATCTTTATACAAATGAGCTTATCTTTAAATCTTTCTTGAGTAAAATTAATTGCTCACATTATCCTGGGTTGGCTAACACCTGCTTAAAAACCTCCAGTAATGGAGAAGCTCCAGCCTCCCCAGTCAATAAATCTCAGTGTTTCCTTCAGGAGGAAGCACAATTTATGTCAGAGTCTTTCTAACACCACATCAGCCTGAAAGAGGCTTCTTCCATAATAAATCCTGTCCTTCTGATCCTCTGATGTGGTTACACCATGCAGTGTAGCCCTTTTTCTGTTGTCAATCCTGACAGATACACCCTGGCCAGCCCCTACAGCATCTCACAGTGTGTGATTTTGTGAGCGTGGCTGGTGTAATCACACGGAGCAGTGCACTTCATATGAAGCAATTGGTCGCTGGTGCATCATGGGCTGGGCAATGAAAGTTAATTACAAAGCAAACAGGCTGGCAATTGGGGAAGCACAAGTCTCTAAAGACTGTCTGGTATTTCTCTTCCCTGTGTGGGTGTCTTGAATGCCTCTAGGCTGTGTAAAAGGCAATAAACACCTACATTTAGATACAGAATTTGAGTCTTCTTTGATATCAGTAAAAGTGTACTTGTTGATCTGGTATGCATATAAAAATATGAGCCAATTACTTCTGTGTGATCCAAATGTTCTCACAGACATTATTTATTATTCATTTATATATTATATATTTTCAGTGGGGTACTCAGGAGATCTCTGCTCGCTGATGGAGGTGCAGAAGAGAGCATTTTCCTGGGGAATCACTGGATGACCCAAGTGACAACATTGGCTCTCGTAAGAGTCTGACAAGCTGGTTCTTTTGGTGGCTTTTATACCTCTTTTTGAGACAAACATTAGTCAGGAATGAAGGTACTTGTCAGGATTTAGAATTTCTCGGTATATTTTTATCAGTAGATAGAGAACTTTTATTTTTTTCAAAAGCAAAGATAGCAGGACCTGTGAAATCAGTCAGACTTGAGCTCAGCTGCTCTTTTGAGATGCTGGTTGAAAATGCCAAAGCTTAAAAGCTTAAGTTAAACCTTTTCCTAAAATCAAGAAAACTGTTAAAAAAAGATTAAAAGAAAAGGGTTTTCCAGGATTCATTTTTTTCTTTCAAAGAAACTTGAAATTCCCCACAATAATATGATTTCCAGCGGTGTATCAGCAAGTGAAACAGAATAATTGAGGTACTTGGGAACATCACAGATGTTTAGTCGCAGTCAAGACAGCGAGAAAAATCAAGACTCCAGTAAAATAAAGCAAATATATGGGGAAAACTGTCCTGTCTGACAGAGTGTACAGCTGAGTTAATCACTGCAGATCACTGAAGTTAATCACTTCATTATCATCAAGAGAATAATCACCTTCACATCCCGATCCATCCTGTTTTGGCTCATGTCTGAGCCATGGCTCAGGACCTCCTGACCGAATTGACCAGATCTCTGGTGGCTTCAGAAGGTCTGAAGGTGGCTACCTCTGGTGCAGACATCTACTTGCCAGGTACTCACTTTACACTGAATATTCCTCCCTCCAGCTGTCCCAGCCTTTGTGCATTGGACATTTTGCAGGGTAAGCCCCACAGATCTCTGTTTCTATATTTGCAAGTCCCATTCAGCCATGTCTGCAACAACTGCCTCCTGTTTCTTGATTTGACCCACAGTAATGGTGTGGATGTGGGAGGAGAGCACGATCTTGCCAACTCCACTTTTCCTGCATTCACTACCAGCACTGTGCAGCAAAGGCCATGTCCCATGGTAATGAATGTTTTGGTAAGCTGACAAGGAGAAAAATGCTGATAATTAGCAGGCTGAATATACAGGGCGGGGTGTGCGGTGCTAATCTTTTCAGAGGAGCTATTCTGGTTATCAGCATTTGTTTAGTGATGACCAAGAAATGTAAAGCTTTTCCCCATTCTTTCACTGTCTGCTGGGAGGATATCTGATCAACAAAGAGACCTTAGGAGCAAAGGGTCTTGCAAAACACATTGCCATGGTACTAAAAAAAAAAGATATTAAGAAGCTCCTAAGTATGTGACTTCTCAGCTTTTCTGTGTTATTTCATCCCTTTTTAGACCTCTCAGAAAGAGGTCCCTGTTCAGCTCTGTCCTTCCCATTTCAAATGACATGTGCCAGCCAGTTTGTATGAGAAAAGGCTGTTTGTTAAATCTTGTGAGTTCATGAGGCATGCTCCAAAAAGGTGAAGAACGCAGCCAATACGCTCAACATAACATAACCCATTAGGAACAATTACTTTCTAATTAAGCCTAGACAGCACAGCCAGTGACATTTCAAAGAATTGCAGAATATTAGGAGTTGGAAGGGACCTCAAAAGATCACCCAGTCCAACCCCTGCCAGAGCAGGATCACCCAGAGGAGGTCACACAGGAACACGGCCAGGCGGGTTTTGAATGTCTCCAGAGAAGGAGACTCCACAGCCTCTCTGGGCAGCCTGGGCCAGTGCTCTGTCACCCTCATAGTAAAAAAGTTTTTCCTCTGACCCAATTAGGAATAGCAAATTGGGTTTCTTTCTTTCTCCCTAGAAGCTGGTAAGACATTTGATAAATGCTCTTGGAGCAAGCTGGTTCCTGGAAAGGTGGCACAGCTGGAAAGGTGGCACAGCTGGGCAGGTGGCACAGCTGGCCCACCCAGAGCCACCACCCAGAGCAAGGTGATGCTGCATGATGCTCTGCCCTGGTGAGTCAAGCCTGGGCGGTCTGAGCCAATGGTACAGATATTATTATTAGGTTCCCTGAGCTCACAGCAAACAAATCTTCCCCTGGGAGCTCACAAGGAAATTTCTCACTGCTAGTGACATTGTTTCTGCAGACTGGAGCTTTTTTAGGGAAAACATGCCAAACTCTTGTCTCCTCTCATCTTAAAGGCTGGAAAGTGTGAGAGCAGAGGTCCATTTGTGGAAAGCTTCGCCTATAGGAACTCCAGTTGAAGAGGGCAACTCCTGGACAACTCAGTCTGTGTCCTTGCGCTGGGTGTTTGAGATTGGATATTGAAGTCTTATGTCAGTTTCCGGCTTTAGAGTCTGCTGGGAGCCTCTGAAACCACCTCTGAAGCTTCCCAGCAGTGTCACTACTGATGCCATCTAGGTAATGGTGCTGTGGTCTCCTCAGAATGGTCCTGCCATTGCCAGCCTTCCCAGATTTGGGAACACTGAAGTGTTGCATCCTAATTACCTATACTCAATAACCCCATGCAGCGCTACAGGCTTGGGGACGAGTGGCTGGAGCTGCCAGGCAGAAAAGGACCTGGGGGCATTGGTGGACAGCAGGATGACCATGAGCCAGCAATTTGCTCTTGCGGCCAAGAAGGCCAATGGCATCCTGGGGTGTATCAGAAGGCGTGGTTGTAGGTCAAGAGAAGTTCTCCTTCCCCTCTACTCTGCCCTGCTGAGACCGCATTCGGAATATTGTGTTCAGTTCTGGGCCCCTCAATTCAAGAAGGTCAGGGCATTGCTTGACAGACTCCAGCGCAGAGCCACAAAGATGATGGAGGGAGTGGAGCATCTCCCTTATGAGGAGCTGCTGAGGGAGCTGGGTCTCTTGAGCTTGGAGCAGAGGAGACTGAGGGGTGACCTCATTCATGGGTATCAATTTGTAAAGGGCGAGTGTCAGGAGGAAGGAGCCAGGCTCTGCTCTGTGATGTCAAGTGACAGGACAAGAGGTAATGGGAGCAAGCTTGAGCATAGGAGGTTCAACCTGAACATAAGGAAAATCTTTTTCACTGTGAGGGTGACAGAGCCCTGAACAGGCTGCCCAGAGAGGTTGTGGAATCTCCTTCTCTGGAGACATTCAAACCCCTGTATGACTTCCTCTGGATGATCCTGCTCTGGCAGGGGTTGAACTGGATGATCTTTTGAGGTCCCTTCCAACTCCTAATATTCTGTGATTCTGTAATTGCCAGATGGTGAGCAAGCAGTGGGACCAGGTATGCACAAACTCTCTTATGGTAAACACGAAGAGGATGCTCCAGATTCAGCAGCCTTGTCTCTGAATGATGCTCTTTGCTTTATTCAGCAATGCAGAGAAGAAAGTCATTTGATCTCTCTAGACAGAACAACGTAGCCAGCAGGGATCCATTATTTTCTTTGCCACTCATAAAAGATTAGCATTAATTGACGATCATTAGCTGAGAAGTGCCTCTAACCAGTCAGATTTTTATCATGTTTTACACCCAGACATCCTAGAAATTACAGTCATCCTGTCTGCCCTGCCATTGCCAATGGCGGGTGCGTAAACCAAACCAGAGAAAGACATAACCTTCAGACCCTCTCCCCAAATAATTAAAGCCATCATTACCTGTCCTCTTTTCCTAGCCTTTCATTGGACTGCATGGACTCAGTCTCCAGATTTCATGTAAGGACATGCAAAATCCTGCTTCAGAATTGTCCCCTTTGAATGCCCAGGAGTGGTACTCAAATTTAAAAATGCAACACGCAAATGTAAGAGATGCATTTATAATTAACGTAAGGAAATCACAGTATGATTTCCATATAAACACCTGAAAACTTCCACATCTCAACTGTCCTCTGGCAAAAACAGTTGTAGCGTCATGGCCTTGACATCAGCCAAGATGTGTGGCCCATGATAGCGGGTACACCATTTGCTAGATTTTTACCACTACTAACGTTAAAAAATCACAGAATCACAGAATGGTTTCAGTTGGAAACTGGCAGTGATGTTTGCAGGGAAGATCAATCATTCCAGCTCACAAACACAGAGAAAGAGTTGAAAGAGTGAATGCATCTGAATTATAGGGACATTTACTGTCATATACAGGTTGTAAGAGTCTCCAGCTTAAGGCGGATGTGCTGTTGTCCTCACAAATAGCATGATTTATAAGTCATATTAGAAGTCGTTATTTGATGCGGTAATTTTTTAGGGATCTATTTCATTTGGGAGACAATTTTCTCTGATTCAGAAAAGAAGATGTAGTGAATATAATTTTTGAACTAGCTGCTTTAAGGGAGAGTTAACACTCATGTGGGAGGATGGCAAAACATTAACCAGCTGCTTTCAGAGAAAATTCTCATATTTTGTTTTAAAAAGTCATTCACATTTCAAGGAGTGGATCACTGGAGAAATTTTGGCAGGACTTAGCTGCTGAATTTAGAGGAAAGGTGCAGTGTTTCCTGATGAGTGGTGGTTCCCAGGCCAGCACACTGAGTCTTGGGGGCCGTTTTTCCATCTCACGTTTGCCCCTGGTGTTTCCCTATCTGTGGTCTCCATTCCTTTCCTCCCTCAGACACATACCACAGATGTCCAGAGTTAGAGGAGATGGCTTTCTTTTGGTGCCTGTCTCTGAAAAAGCCTGTTCCTGTGCTGGCCAGCTGCTCCCCTACACCAGGGGAAACCAGCAATGGTTTTCCACCAAGTCCTTTAGAGTAGTAGCTTGGCAATATTGGGTTTGTACTGGTTTGGGAGGAAAACTTCAAATTTTTTGTTCTGTCAGAGTGATATTTCACATATTCTCTTCCATTTATTGGTACTTTTTATTCTTACATTAAACAACTGTTACAACAATAGCTGCCTGACAGTGGGAGGAAGAAATTGTTAGGATGAAAACAGCGTAAGCTCTTCAAAAAACAGTGGTACATCATTTGATACATTTTTACATATGAATGAAAGCCACTGCTACAGAATTAACCCAGATGTGAGAGCAGTGGTTTTAGGCAAATGGAATATTTTATTGAAAAATGGAGATATTTAGAAGCGGTAAGGATGCAGACAGGGCGTGGAATTACTCGGGGAAGGTTTCTGCTCTATCCTTTGAGTTGTCTGTGTACTCAGATGATGTGTTAGGCATCAATGTCCTTCTAGCATGTTTTTATTATTTGTAGTGTTACACACAGCTCTCCTGGGAAGGGAGGGAAGCAAATGAACATAACAGAGAAGGACTCACCAATGTAATGCTGAAGGCCAGCAAGAGCCAGGCAGGGAGCTCCAGTCCCTGCCTGATGTGCTCTCCTTCTCTCATACCTCCACTTTATGGTGGGGAGCTCAGAGCGTTTAAAGACTTTGTCTGCTCAGTTGCTTTCAACAGTTTTTAGGCCAATGAAATGCTTTTTAAAGGCCCTGAAACAGGTACCTACCTATGTACATGGAAACAGGTTTAGCATTCACATGGCATGCCGATGCAGAAGAGGTAGCAATGCTTGGTATGCTCATGGAGTGCATGTGTTTTCAGGGAAATTCAGTTATCTCCAAAACACTCAAGGTGATTTAGTTCCTTTCTAAAGCATCCTGTTGAAACAGGTCCCTTTTCCCATTATTTTGATCTGGTGCTGGCATTCAGCTTACTTCTGGGTTACCTACTCCATGAAGAAGTAGTATGGGTTGGAGGAGACTGGTTTGTGACTGATGGGTCTTCTGAGCCAAGAAATACCTGGATAAAAGGCACTAATGGACCCTTTTGTCACCAAAACTCATAAGCTTATATTTTCTACATTGGACATTTGGAAGAAGATCTCTCTCATCCAAACCCAGGCTAGATAATTCATGTTCTAGTAGAGCCTATTTCTCTCTGATGACTACGAATGGAGCTCATAGGTGTCTGACTCAGCTGAAGCTGTCTGTACTGCACACACAACAGCCTGTGGGAGAGATGAAAACATTACAAAATCCAAATGCAGTTTATTCATGAGTTAGGTGTCCAAGGACCTGTGATAGTCCTTGTAGTCCATGGGTTTGATTCAGTCATCTTAATGAAGGAATCTGTTGCTGTTGGAGATTACTAAG
>NW_010183320.1:0-25350 GCF_000695765.1 Mesitornis unicolor
CCCAACTCTCCAGCCTGTCCAGATCTCACTATATCTCCTATATTAATATAGGAGAATTCAATAGAAAAACAAAAAAAAATCAAACCGTAAGTCTGATTTTACACACTTTCAGAAAAACCAATAGAACTAAAGTCGGCTGAATGAAAATCACACTGGAGAAGCAGGAAATGCATCAGGGAGAAATCTCAAGAAATCACCATGCTGAATTCTTGTTCCAAAATAGGATTCGTACATAAGATACAGTCAACAAATATTTGCCCCAATTTAATTTTAAAAAAGACAGATTCTGACATCAAAAAATTACTATAGGAGTTAAAAAAGCCTAAACAATAAAGACTGTCACCCTCTTGTAGAATGCAATTTTTTGTCTATTTAATTATTCAGTGCTATAGTTTATCAAAAACAAAGTAGAAAAAAAATCTTAAAACAGTGAGCATGACAAAAACATTAAAATATTAAAATTCCCCAGAGCTTTTTATTTTTGAGCGCTCTCTTATCTAAGGGTGAATAGAAGACCACTTCCAAAAATCTTACAGAACCATTGGCATAATTGCCCTAACTTATTATAACTATTTAATTTAATTTTATGGATCTAAATCCATGGGCTTAGCTAAACTTTAATAAAATGCCAGCTTATTATAGGTATGATTTATTAGCATGAAAAGTTAAAAACTGAAGAATTTTAAAGGCATTAGTTGCTGGTTTTATTGTAAATCTATAAGCTGCCTCTGTTTAGCTGCAGAGGTATCATGTAATTAATTTTGTTTACATAGTAATGGAACTGTCAACACACATTAAAAGCAGTTGCTCTCCAAATATGAAATGGATATGAAGCTAAGGGAAAAATGCATAAACAATTGTTTTTGTGTGTTCCATCATTCATCCCTTACCAGAGCACTAGATTGACTCTTGTATTTCAATCCCACCCAGCCGATTTAGATTGCTGTTAGAGAAGGTGAATCAGTTATTCGTTCTCATTCTGCCTTCTGCCTTGGTGTTTCCTCAAATCTTATTTAAATATGAGCACCGACCTGCAGAGTCACATACAATCAGTAATTTTTATGACGGTGGATGTCAAATTATATATAATTGCCAAACAGTAAACTGCTGTGGATGTTTGATTTTTCCTTCTTTTCTTCCTTCCTTCCTTCCTTCCTTCCTTCCTTCCTTCCTTCTTCTACCCCCACCTCCACCCCTGCGCTTTCTCCCGAGAGTCTCGTTTTAATGAAATAATAACCAGGTAAGTTTTCAGCAAATAGCAATGTTAGCAAACTGCATCTTCTATCAGTTATCTCAATTAGAAAGTGCATATAAAGGGCAAACTTCTAGTGAAAATCCGCCTTCGAGAAGTAACATTACAAATGCAATATTTTTAATCTCTTCTCTTTGCCTGTCACAGAGTGAGCAGAAATAGAAGGCTATGTTGTAGTAAATTTTCTTTCCATTAAGAGAAAGTGAAGCTCATGTTTATCTGTAGTATTCAAAGCTATCACTTGGTTCCTAAACAAAGTAATAACACTTCTTTTAAATTCTATTATTGTCTGTCATTATTCAATCAGCAGAAAGATACAGACTCCCTGTATTTGGAACTCACCTGGAGGAACAGTTTGTTACGCATCCCAGTAAATTCCTGCCAGTTGTAGAGCAGTGAACTGTGCAAGTAAAAATAAAGATGTTCCGAGCAAACAAATGGAGAAAGATCTGCCTAATTCCACACAACTCGCCTACAGTATAGGTTTGTTGCAACTGAATACGTTTGTAACTGCAACTCATCCTGGGCAAGCTGTTTGAGGTGGTTTACTTAAAAAGAAGGGAGTGGATAACATGATCTCAATGGGTCGCTTCCAACCTCAATCCTTCTGTGGTTCTGTGGATGTATGTATATCCACACATCCATTAGGGCATTAGAGATCAGTGGGAAAGAGGTGTTTAAGAGATTGAGAAATCAGATTGATTTCAAACCTGAGGATTTTACTAGATTGGTGTTCATTAACAATCCACATTGTTAGTGGTTGTTCTTACTCAACAATAATCTTTAGCACTATGTAAACAACTAGCAATAACGAGCCTGCCTCCTGCCTTGCTCTGCAAAAGCAAAGAAGATGTTATTGTTCTGTTCTACATCCTTTGTTTCTATCTTGCAGATTTTGCTGCTTGCAGATGATTTTTTGAGCCCCAGCTCTGCAATGGTATCTCAAGTCTTTGACCTCTTGCAGTTGCACATTGTTTATCCATTTATTGTTTGCTCTGCTACAAAATGCTTGTTGATTATCATGTTGCTAGTAAAGTTAACATGTCACATAGTAGTGTCACTGGTTGTACTGTTTTAGCGTAATTCGGTTTGGTTCTGAAGCAATAAAACCGTAACCACAGCTTGTTTATTCTGCCTCCACTTATTGGGAGCTGTGGGCCTTTGTTTTGGCTATAGACAGAGAATTTTACAACTTCTAAAATGATATGCTGGAATATGTTACTAACCTTTTCATAGTTGAATGCATGTCCTCTTTTAATGGAGAAGCTTGCTGGTGTCTTTATAGATCACCTGTATCTAGGACTCACACATAAAACCTGTGGAGATGGAAGCCAGGTAAAAGTATAAGCCCTTTTTTCTTTTTTTTTCATTTATTTTTTTTCTGTAAAAAACCAGTTCCATTGTAGACTGTATGATTCAAGTAAATACCCTGTAAATCGTCAAGGATACGTACGCAACCACTGGTGGCCCAATCTCTGCTTCCATTAGCATTTCCAAAGGTGTATCATTAACTGAGTATTAAATGTGTTAAAATTTATAGCCTACAGTATTCAAGTACAAGTAGAAATAAATTATTTTTTCCTACTAAAGTAGGAGTTATGGACTATTAAGCAATGTCTCAAATGGACCAAGGTTATTACTGAAAAAAAATATTAATGGAAAACATTCTAACTCAATACGCTCATGAGCTCTCATAAAAAATGCCTTAATTGCCAGTATTTGAAAATGATGTAGCATTACTAATCCATACAGAGGTAAGAATGACCATCAGATTATATCAGACCTCTGTGTAATGAAAACTAATGAAGTTTATGGAGAAGTGACACATGTTCATGCACTTGGAGATAGGCTAGAAGAAATGCATTTGCTTCACAATAAGACGTAATTAACTAGCAAATCCCAGGCTACTAAAGACTTTCAGTGTACAGCTCAGCTGCTTCTCTACGATGGACTTCATATAGGTCTCTAGTGCTAACAGTTGATGGAGCTTTCAGAGACATTGTAGAATTTAGAAATTAAGATGGTCACTTAACACATTTTCAAGCCTCAGGACGGTTCATATGAAAGCTAATTTAAATTAACTTTTCAATTAAGATTTTGAGACCTGGTAGTAAATGCATTGTTAAGTTTCAAATATAATAAATACACTACATTTACTCTATGCACTAATTAGGATTTCTTTTTAAATAAAATTAGGTTTGTTCATATAAAGCTACCAATGTTGTAATTATTCTTTCAGTTTTAATCCAAATCCCACTTAAGGCAATTGAAAATGTCCCAATGCCTTTGATGGAACAGGATTAGGCTCTAACTTCTGTTTCTAAACTTAGTTTTGCCTGGGAAAGAACATAAATATCTACTAAGAAGTGGTGGCAAAATGAATACCTACTGCTCAATTTTAATATATAAAGCCTTTATCTATGTAAAATATTGCATGTTGTACAGATAATTGCAGGGAGATAAGGAAAAGATAAAATTTTCTTGCAAAATGATGAATTAAACTGTGTTCAAAGACCTGTCTGTACTAAACATATTATTAAAACAATTTGCTATACTGGCTAGTTAAACAACCCTATTGCAAGCTTTCCATTGACCGATGGAAGATGAGGTTCAGAAAAGCACATCACTTTTGAGTTCAAGAGGTGACAAAATGGTCATGTTATTTTAGTGAGCAAATGAGAAAAAGAAATTAGGAAAACGGAAGAAAAGTTATTATAAGCATGGGATAGTCCTCTTTTAGCCCGTAAACTTCAATAGTCTAACATTAACAAAAGGTAACCTTGGAAAGAGTAGCCTTAAGTTGTCTGAAACTTCTGGGACTAGATTATTTTTTATCCCAAACTTCAAGTGTTTAATTGAAAGGCAGGATAAATTAGTATGTGGAAAGAATATCTCCAGCACCCTATCAAAAAGTACATGGTGGCCATATGGAGCCTTGGTGCATTGACACTCATCTTTCTGGCTCCTTCAGTCTTCTTTTTCCAAGATCTTCTCTCTCAAGGCACTCGAAAGGGCTCTCAAATTGCAGATGTGCACTGCAAAGGCATTGTGCATCGTAGAATCATAGTGAATCGTAGAATCATTGTGAACTGACTTCTTCAGTTTTGCCAGGTCTGTATTATGATAATATTAGTGTCCTGGTTTGAGCTAAACAGAACTAATTTTCTATTTAGTGATTTTACTTTTCAGTTCAGTCTCTTTTAAGTGGCTGAACTTGCTGAAAACTGGCAGCATGTTTTCCCAAACAGTGCTGCTAGAAGATAAGCTCAAGGTCAGTTGTCTCACCATGGGTGCAGTGTCTACACCTACGGGGGGAGAAGCAGACCCAAAACTGACCAACGAGGTATTGCATCCCACACACGTCATAGTCGGTATAAAAACGGAGAGATCATGAGGGTCTAGTGCCTTTTCCCCTTTTCACCCTTCTTCCATCTTGAAAGCATCTCAGGCCCTTTCGTTCATCTTGATCTTGCAGAGGCCAAGGTCTGAGCAGACCCTGCTGGTTCATCTGCCTCTGATCCTGATCTGTGTGTCCTGCATCAGCTCCCACTGCTGCTGAGTTTGGTCTGGGACTTTTCCAGTGCCCGGCTCTGCAGAGCCTCTGGTGACGTATTCGTCATTGGGGGAGGGTGGGGGGAGGATTTTATATTGGTTTTGTAGATATTTGTACATATGTGTATATATTTCATTATTTTCCTATTTACAATATTATCTCTAGTATCAGTATTATTGTTTCATTAAATCTGTTAGTTCATTTTCCAACCCATAAAGTCTCTCTCCCTTATTCTCTTTTCTCTTCCCTTCTGGGGAGGGGAGAGGAGTTAATAGAGAGCGTCTGGCCAGGGTTTAGTGGCCAGCCCAGCCCTAAACCATGACAATTAGATACTCATATAATTACGTACCTTTATAAATACATAATTATAGTGTAACTGTCCACTATTTTAACAGCTCTCCTCACTCAAGAGAAAAAAGATTATAGGAAAATTAGATTTTCAACTAGTTTAAAGAACTTAGATGTTAACTTCTTCAAATCAAATAAGTGGTGCCTTACAGGAGACCTGCAGGATTTTTCAGTCACACACTCAACATGCTTGACTGATATGAAACACCTTCAACAACACTAGTCAAGTGCTTAAAAATTATTTTCCCCTTTTAAACGCAAACATTATGAGAGGAGAAGGAAACACAGGCACAGTAATGTTACTTGGTGTGGAATAATTACGAGCACACTAGCTGCTTGTTCTACAGGAATGAAAAAGGTTCTGTCTCCGAGGTTCATCAAAACTAGAAAGTTTAATCCACTTAGCAGTGAGATAATTTTGAATGAAATAACTCAGTCAATCCTATTAAATATTTCAGGTGGAACCAGTCTTTACCTTTTCCTTTTCAGGTCACCATAGGACTAACAGTTCAATGCCAAACATGTAGTGCAGCTCAGCCTTCCTCCCTCACCAATTTCCACTTTTGAGAAAAGAAATGAGATCTCATGCAGGCCTCTTTCTACCTGCCTCTGCACACTTACGAAGCTTCATCCTGCTAGCACTAATTACTCCTGTCACTGAACTGTGAAAGTCACTGATCGCTTTTATTAACAAGAACAAATAGTCCTGCTTAAAACAGACTCAGAAGGAAGCTTCCTTTCTTTAGAGCGAGGGAGCTGTCTCTTTCCAAAATGATAAGGCTGATCAAATAAATACAGAAATGCACAAAAAATATACAAAGAAAATGTGTATAAAAATCCCTTCATCCTTCCTCTTTATTTTTTTTAAAGTGTTGATAACTATGCTTATGATATACCACATCCACATCTAGATAACGTCAATCCCCTGCAGAAACCTGTGAAGCTAAATTGCAAACATTTATTTAAAAGCTTTTCATTTGGAAATACAAAATGCTGATAAATTTTTGAAATTCTTGTGGAATCCCCATGGTTTGAGATATTCATTATTTAACAGAAAAAGGTCCTGAGGAATCTGATCTAATGTCACAGTTAGCCTTGCTCGAAGCAGGGGGTTGTACCTCTACTGAGGTCCCTACCAGACTAAACTAATCTGTGCTTTTATGATTCTGCACTCAAAAAGTGTAATTGGCCAAGATACAAGTGCCTTCAGAGTGTTATTTTTCCTTAAATGTATGTTGAATTTACCAATAGGATTTTGTGACAGAAAGCATTAGCTTATTTGGTTATTCTTAATTTGCTGCTTGTACTCCTTAAGGCATAGAGGATGCTTTGCTGAGCTTAAGAGCACTTTGGTTCTCTTCAGAGGCCCACATGTAGGAGAAATCTGATCCACCTCTAGCTGTGGCTGTTTAAAAGTCACATCACAAATGTGAACACACCGCGGGTTGCCTGCTGTCCTCTTCAGACAACAGACTTAGAACCATAGAAAGGTTTGGGTTGGAAGGGACCTTAAAGACCCTCTGGTCCAACCCCTGTGCCATTGGCAGGGACACCTTCCACTAGATCAGCTTGCTCAAAGCCCCATCCAACCCAGCCTTGAACACTTCCAGGGAGGGGGCATCCACAGCTTCTCTGGGAAACCTGTGCCAGTGTCTCACCACCCTCACAGTAAAGATTTCTGCCTAATGTCCAATCTAAATCTCATCTCTTTCAGTTTGAAACCATTACATCTTCTCCTATGACTACATGCCCTTGTAAAAAGTTCCTCTTCAGCTTTCTTGTAGGCCCAGATCTCCTGAGTGAGACAAGAGTACTAGTCAATTTATGAAAGAAATTTATCTGATCTAGGCAATCAAGACAAATGTTTAAAGAAAGAAAGAAGTAAAAACTTGACTTACTTTCTCTACATCCCCAGTGCTTCAATTTTTAGTTTTACATAGACAATATCTTGGTACTTGACCCTTTTTGTCATGTTAGAAAGTTGCACATACATGCCTTGTTTAGACAAAAGGAAAATCATTACATGTGCTAGGAAGGGAGTGAGTTTATAATTTCATACTCTATTTGATCAAACTTGTTTGTGACTGGAGTTTTCAAGTTCACTCACGCTTTCATCTATGTCTCTCAGTCACATACGGAACAACTCCTTAGATTTTCTCTATAAAGAAAACTATTTTTATATCACAACTGCTATGTATTTTTACAGGTTTTAGGTCTTCTGATAATCATCTCCTTGCACATCAAGAGCTGTTTTCAGACTTTGGCACATATTACTCAGAAATATAAAGTCACACGAATCTGCTTGGAGGCTACAGGGATGGAAGACAGCTCTCTGACAAAACAAATATTTAACTGCAGGGATTTTGTGAACACTTGCACTTAAAACATGAAATATCTGGTATGACTATGGTATCTGTAGATGATTTTGCTGTTGTTCTCCTGTTGCTCAAAAAAGCATCTTAGTGGATGTTCAGCAATGGGAGCAAGGGGGCTAGAATTGTCAAATACAGGGGAAACACCCATTCCCAAGCATACACACACACATTTACATATACACTGGTCCTCAGTGCATGCCAGCATCCCTGGATCAAATACTTCCAGCCAAAATCCATCTTATATCCAATGTAGACTATACCTTCTGATGTCACAGAGGTTGCAGAGTCCAGGGCAGTCATGCTTGTTTCTGTCAGCTGAGTATATTTATTAGCAGAAGTGCAAGATCCAAAGTGCAATATTATTATTGTGCATAAAGAGTTAAAGCAAAGATTATACAAAAAAGATGGAAATTGCATACTGATAAAGAAGAATCAACTCATGTCTTTTCCTAATTTTATCTTATTTAATCTCATATTAAATAAATAATTCAATGCTGTAACTTATTTAAAGATTTCTCTGTGTAACACTTAAGGCTTTCTTGCACAAATATGATTAGAATCAAGCTTAGAATTCAGAATGGTGTTGATATGTAAAAAAGAGTTCTGAAAAAAACCCAAATGAAATTCAGTTTAATAGATGCATATGCATAACACTTCATTTACATGCAGACTGTAACTAACAAGGGTATGACTGAAAGGTTTGCAAAGAAGGATTTGAGGTTTAGAGAGTCTTATAAACAGGCATAAATCAGTAGTACATATCTGCTCTAAACAGAATAAAATGTGCAGTATGTGCTAAGGAGTATCAGACAGATAAAATCCTTTCACACCATTCAGCCTCACTGCACTAAGGATCAAACACCTTCTCTGGGGCAGGCAGTAAATTTATAGAACAATACAGTATCAGTGAAGTCCGATATGTCTTCTGTGTTGTCTAAAGCTCTAAGTGTCTTGAGAAGCTGTAAGTAGTGTGCTGGGATCTTGATAATCTGCTAATTAGGTGCCATCGGCATCTGCCAACCATAAATCTCATCCTTGCTATTCCTTCTAGTGTTTGCACACACCTAAATTGTCTTTCAACCTGCATTCACACCGCTCTTAATATTTCTACTACAAATCTCAGCTGAGGAAGCTGTGCAGGCATATGTGGGATTATTTTGTGTCAGCTTGGTATAGATCTACCATACCAAAACCAACTTCATTTATGGTGCAAAAAAGCACATACAGGCAAAGGAGCATGAACAAATGAAGGTGGAACGCGTAATTTTTTACAAGCTACTGCAAGGCTGTATTTACACAGATGAGTGAAGACCGTTGCATGTTCATCCTGCCGTAAGATTTTCATCATCAGATAGGAGGCTTATGATATTTAAGAGGGAATAATTCATATTTCATTAGAATTTTTCTATTGTAATGCTGGACATTTACCTTGATTTTAAGCGCTTAAGTTTAATATGTTTGCTGGGTTCTTGTAACAATTAATAGAAGTCATAGATGGGCATGCAAAACACTGACTTCCTGTTATAACAGAAAGGCAGTACATTTTTGATGAGAAATAAAATCGAAGATTATTTGATCTGAAATAGTTTTGAGTTGTGCCCATCGAGGACATTAATCATGGCTCAGAGAATAATTCATTGGTTAAAAATGTGCAGATTTATCCGTTCCTATATCCTGACTTACACTTCAATTGCAAAAATACAGTTTCAATTCTTAGAGACATTAGTCTCTAACCAGTGCAACAATCTTGCAGTTTCTTCAAGGTAGCTGAAAGCTGAATCTGCCCTGTTAAATCTTATGTAAATGTTCATATGGCATAAGGCAGTTGGCACGTATTGCCTTGAAACTGCCTTTGCATCAGCAAAAGGTGAGCTAATTTGTATGTGGCTTTTAGAAATTTTTAAAGCAGCTGCAAATACTTTGGGATGAAATTCACAGTGCAATTTCAGCTTTATTACTCTTGGTTTCAGCACAATTTAACTAGCGGAAAGCTCCTTTTCCACTATATCCTGAAATGAAAAATAACTGTAGACTAGATATTAAATTACCACAAATACAAAGACTTAAATGAAAATTTTCTGTGACTATAAAACCAATTATCAAATGCAATTTTGTGAAAAGTACGCAACACTGCTGTAACGTGACAGTGAAATGTGACAATTCGTATTTTTTTTTTCCAGTGAACTAGGAAAGACAGGAAATGTTCAGCGCCCTTTCTCAGAACAAAATCTTGAGCTCAGATTTCTTGTTTTTAAGAACTGATAGGAACAGGACATCTATTTGAGAAACAATCTCATTCTTTCATTTCCATTTTCAGTGGTTCTGATTCTTGAAACAAACCAAAGACAAGGTCAAATTGTTTATTCCACTCCATACAAAGGAGACAAATACAGATCACATGGGGACAACTATGTCTGAGAAACCATACAATCAGATCTAGATGAAAGGATGCACATGGATACAGCTTTTCTAGGTCTTCAATTTCTGTTCAGTCTGTTTAAAGAGCATGAAGATAGACAGCAAACAAGTTGTACTCCCCTGTTTAAAATCAGACTCTAGATTCAGACTCAAGCCTTTTAGCATCTGGAATGAGGATACAGTTTTGACTCAGGATACAGAGACTGTTGTTATTTGTATTGTCAGATTGTGGCATGTGATGGAAAGCACATTTTCCTTCTTACTAGAACCTATGTATTATTGTTATTCATCACGCAATTAGAAATTAGAAAATTAAAGTTTATAAGAAAAGCCAGACTTCACTCTCTGGAGTGCCAAATTAAAGTAAAGCAAACAGCAAAGTAGTATGTAATGGTAGAACATTTAGAAAAATAACAGGAACTCCGTTAAAAAAGCTTCCCTGTAGCAAATATTAACGTAAATTTCATGGTTGGAAAAAAATTTAAAATCCAGTGTTTTCATGAGATGATGATGATGATGATGATGATGATTATTGTTATTATTATTAGTTCTCCAAGACATCCGCCAGAGTCAGTTTCCTTCTACCCATTTCTGCTTAGCTATAAACTCATTTTCCACTGCAGGCCAAAGTGAAAAATATTGTCCATTCTCTTGAAATAGTTTCTTGGAGATCTTAAAATGAAGAGTGACTTGACAGGCTGGATGTCCTTCGGATAAAGAACTTCCCTGTCTCTCTCTGTCTCTGGCCTCTGTTCCATAAAAGATCTCAGCTGGAACATCCTGTGTTGTTCCACCTATTTCCCTCATAGAAACATGTTGAATGTCTTTCGCCAACCGTTCTACCCAGGCTAAACAGAAGCAATGTGATACTTGGTGACTATTCACAGCTATTGATTCAACTAAAGACTCATGAAACAAAGTAAATGAAAGTAAAAAACAAACCACAGAAAAGAAAAAAAAAACAAACCACCGTGAAGTAAGTTGAGAAGATAAATCTCATCAACAGTGTACAGCCCACTGGATGGGCTGGAGAGAAGGTGTGAAGGAGGAGCGAAGAGAAAGTGTGGTATGTGAACAAGAGCTAGAGTGGGGGAGAGACAATAATATCACTAGTACAGGGAACAAAAAGCTGCCCAGATCCTACTTGTGTCATGCAAGGATAGATCTCTAAGAAATACTGTAGACATAAGCATTTCTCCAGCTCAAGGCACTCCTCAGTTTCAGCTGTCTTGCATTTCCTAGGATAGCACCATTTAAGGCCCAACGTAACCAAAAGTACATTATTTACAGCATCACGATGCTTTAAATTCACTTTCATGAAGTTGATTAACTCCACTGAATTTTAAATTACCCTTAAAAATTGCTTTCCTAATACATCCTTTTCATCTTTGGATTCTCAGGTTGGAGAGAAACTCTTACATCTCTTTCAATGTGCCTGAATTAAAAATTTTGCAAAAAATATAAGACAATTTTTTTTTAGATATCTGTGGAATTTCATTTCTTCTTAGCTAGTTATGGAAATCAGCGTATATATGTTCTGAAAGAAACAGATTTTTGGTTGGAATTTCATTTCATCTTAGCTAGTTATGGAAATCAGTGTATATATGTTCTGAAAGAAACAGATTTTTGGCAATAAAAATGCTGTTGTATATCTCCGAGAAGGAGGGATTTGCATTTTGTGTTTTTTAATGGTGAAAATAGACTAAACCATTGAAATGGACACGTGCAGTGAAATAGGAAATATTAATTCAACATAGCAATAAATAAAATAACATCATTCTCAGTAGCCTTAATTAGAAATAAACCTCAGTAATCTTCTAACACCACTTCTTATGCTTCACTGAAGTGATTCATCTGAAAACCAGTCTATTTTCATAAAAACAACTGAAGCAATTAACTGGTCTCTATTTACCCACTTCTGAAGCAAAAAGAAAGATACACTCAACACAGAATATATAACCTTTTTAATTTATTCATTTTAAATCAACATAGAAGACACCGATGCTCCTGGTAATCACAGATTTCATGGGAAAATAAGGAAACAAAAGGCAAATCTGCTGACTGCTCACTGTGTTAAAGGGAGCTTAGCTTAATTTTGTGTCTCCTTTACTGTTCCCTTGATTCTGCAGGTAAATTACAGCAATCACCCCTCTGGAGTAGTTTAATGCAGGCAAACGTGTTCCCAGAAAAACTATACCACTCTAGAGGGCTTCTTCTGAATGGCCCTAAAAGGACTTTTCTTGCCCTCAAATCCACCCTCCCATGCTCTCTGTTCTGAAAAACAGCTGGCATTAAACTGTTAGCCCTGGTTTTAGAGATCAACCCAAGACTCCAAGAAGTTCTAAGTTAATATCTCCTTGTGTCAATCCAAGGGTCCAAATTATGGAAAATTAAATTAGATTAAGACTTTCTGCTAGGTTTTGAGGTGTTTTTAACTTTTCATGCTTAAGCCTCAAAGCTTAAGTCACAAAAGCACTACAGCAGATTGAGACAGGAAGTGGTGGCCATTTTCATCAGCCAGATGCAAGTTTATATTTGCCATAAGATGCTTAAATCTTTTAAGGCTTCTTATGTTGGTATTTACAGCAGGTTTGGCCTCTCGTCTTTCAGCAGAAAAAGTGCCCTGATGAATGCAGCTGCAGGAGGCTGGGGAATCAGGTGGAGGTTGCAGTTTCGGCAGAGCAGCACAGAACTTTTTGCAGATTTGTCGTACATTTGTGTCACTTGTCTCTCAAACATCTTCAACAGTCAGGCGGAAGTTGCTGTTTCGGCAGAGCAGCACACAACTTTTTGCAGATTTGTCGTACACTTGTGTCACTTGTCTCTCAAACATCTTCAACATGCAAGTGCTAAAAGGTCCAATAGATTGTCCTCTGCCCTGAAAACTGAGACACCAACAATTATGAAACAAGTGGAGCTGCATTTAAGCAAGAGACAAACAGCCTTGAGTCTCTTGATCATCCTCTGGATACTGCCTAATTTGGCTGATAATAATCTTAACCAAACTTTGTTATTGTTGATTTGCTCTTGATCATCAGCCATGTTTGGGCAAGCATCCTCTCAGGGGAGAGAGTATTGGATACTCTGGTCAAACACACTGTTGGCACTCACATTTCTACTGAGATATCCAGGCCGTGTTACCAAGAGAGGTGTATTATGTTTCACCAGCAAGATTTTGGGAGTGGGGGGGGGTTCAGGGGTGTCTTCTGTGATAAGATGTCAGAATCTTCCCCCGTGTCTAACAGAACCAGTTGCAGCCAGCTCCAAGATGGACCCACTGTGGGCCAAGGCAGAGCCAATCAATGAAGGTGGTAGCACCTCTGTGATAACATATTTAAGAGGGGGTAAACATATTTAAGAATGGAAAAAAACTGCTGTGTAACAGGAGCTGGGAGAGAAGAGTGAGAATATGTGAGAGAAATAAAGCTGCAGACACCAAGATTGGTGAAGAAGGAGGGGAAGGAGATGCTCCAGGCACCAGAGCAGAGATTCCCCTGCAGCCCATGGTGAAGACCATGGTGAGGCAGGCTGTCCCACTGCAGCCCATGGAGGTCCACAGTGGAGCAGACATCCACCTGCAGCCCATGGAGGACTCCACAGATGTGCTCAAAGGAAGCCCTGGCCCCACGGAGAGCCTGTGCTGGAGCAAGCGCATGGCAGGGCCTGTGGCCACCATGGAGAGAAGCCTACACTGGAGTTGGTTTGCTGTCAGGACTTGTGACCCTGCGGGAGACTCACACTGGACCAGTCCATTCCTGAAGAACTGCGGCCCATGGGAAACACCCATGTTGGAGAATTTCATGAAGGATTGTCTGCCATGGGTGGGACCCCATGCTGGAGTAGGGGAAGAGAGTTTGGATCTCCCTGTCCCTATCTCAACCCGCAAGCCTTTTGTTATACTTTATTTCCCTTGTCCAGTTAAGACTAAAGCAGTTCAATAAAGCAGTCTGAAGAGCACCTGACATCAATCCAAGGTCAGCCCAGCACAGAAGGCCAGGCAGATTGCCCAGAAATAGAAGATGGAGAGACATATGGAAACAGTAGAGATTTTATTAATGACTTTTTCAACTTGACACAAACGTGTAACAACTTTTAAAAGTGTTATTCACCTGAATGAAGAAAGTTTGGAGCTCTTGCTCTGGCAGCGTTCCATCAACTTCACTTTACACATGTAGTGCATCCTGTTAATTCTGACACCTTCTTGCATCCTTACAGTCAGATATGATGTTCCAGGTGGGTTGCACAACAGTGGTGTAATCTGGCATTATTTCTGCCTTCCATCGTGATACAACTTTAACATATGCTGCACTAAACCCATTTTGGCACTTTTTCTTTCATCTGGCATACTGCCTTACTGAGGCAGATCTAATTTGTTGCCTTTTGTGAGCTCCATTTTTTTCCCCATGTCTTCCACATTAACACTGTATCCCTGAAGTTCTGAAAGAATTCTTCCTTAGGTGTATTAGTTTGACATTTTCAAAGTTCAGTCTTACTGTATTACTCTTTCTTGGCTCCCAATATTGATGGGTTCTTCTGCATTTCTTTTCCTTGCACTTAGTTTTGTTTTGCACATAAGTGACCAAGAACCACAGCATTCACTTAGCAGGGAGATGCAGCAGTTAACAGGTGACATCTTCATCTTCACTGAGCTGAAAACTGCCTTCTCAAAATCCTCTCTGAAATTAATCCTACCCTGAATACTGTTGAATCTTAAAATCAGCTAACTCGGTTGTACTAAATGTAGTCCTTTATCAGCAAATTTGTTTTTTTCTTATGGTTTACAGCTGACATGTCAAGTTTTCACATGTTCAGGAAAGCATATGTTCCATTTTTCAGGTATAAAATCAATTGATCTGCTAGTAAAATAGCAAGTTATTACAGGCACACAATCTCATACCTATACAGAATCCTTAAAATCAATCCGATGTTCTGACTGAAGCTAAGTAAGATTGATATAATTTTTCTCCATTTATGGGACTGTAAAACTTATTATTCAGTAGGGAAATTTTCACTGAGGAAAAGGAAATGCCACTATTATACACGATTTCATCCAACAATGCTATGTAGATTTCCAATGCCTTTGTAAATGAGAAGGTGCCAAAAGAAAGGGAACTCACCTAACTGGGCTATGACTGCAGAGTATGTAGGAAAACATTTTATGAGGCGGTAAGTGCTAGTTTCATGGCTCCGCTCTTAGAAGAGATTCCAGCAAGATCACGGATGAGATGGCAGCAGGTGGAGGAATTACCATGAATAAAACAGAAACAGCAGCAACAGAGAGGCTGAGCAGCTGTGCTTAGGTACTCAATACTGTTATTCTCTCACTGTAAGATTAATTCCACGGGTGTCTCATTGAAATGGTTTTAGCGAGCTGGCTGGATTTTCCCCTAGACTCGTCTGATAAGTGATTTTCCTTCCTAGAGACATATTTCGAGTTCATCATTGTAAATTTAGGATAATGGCTACTACAGGCTTAACAAAATCTGTAACAGTTGCTCAAGAGAAAAAAAAGTAAAATTATATTCCTCTTCCTTTGGATATGCAGGAAGTACTGTAGTAGAATCTAATCTTTCCAGATCTGCTGTGTCTGTATAGTGTATTTCGGTTTTTCATTGTACTTACCATTACCTCTTGTTCTTGGATGCCTTCGCAGAAGACTAGAAAGAGCCTCTGTTGGGTTATTTCTGTATCTCAGTCTGTCTCATTTACTGCTATATAAAAATAACCTCTCTGAAGTGTAGCCCGGTGGTAACGTGGTAAGTCTTTCGATTTCTGACAATATGTACGTTGGAAAACCCTTGTCAGCAAATTGGATGCTAATGGAAGCAAAGGAAAATCTGCAGGTGTGTGGATAAATTCCTGACAAAGGCAAATCCAACCAGTGCACTACACTTAATGTTGGTATGAACTGAAGATGGAGTTGACTGTTTTGCTAGAAACACAGATGCTGGTGCTTCATCCTAAGTCCCTTTTACCCAGGGGTGAGAGAGAGAGTGGGATTCTTGTGAATAGCAGCAGATGGCACTTCTGACTATTTTAAAGCAGTCGTATTAACAGATGCAACTGAGAAATACTGTGTGGATTTCACTTTTTTTTGGTGATGTGTAATTTTGGAGAGTTTTGTCAGCTGATTTTGTTGCACTGGGAAAAACAGTAATTATGACTTGGTTATTTCTAGCTATAAGGTGGTCCCTTTGCTCAATTCTGGTACTATGAAAAAAACCATAAAGGATAAGAAATTCTGGACTTCTTTAAGGGATGCTTTAAGTTCAAGGAGACCAGAACGAGGCACACAGATTCAAACTTCTCCTTTTCCTTCTATTCCTGATAGTCCCTATTGATAATTTCTTAAGGTTTTCACCAGTAAATATTGTGTCAAAATGTAGTAATCCAACATCTCTTTCCAACTCAGGCTGGACTGTGACTATAAGTGTTTCAGAAAATGTTTTTTGTAGAGAAGAGTTTAGGAAGATGGTCCATAGTTCATGAAAATGTTAACAAAAATGGTTCAAGGGTCCCAGCTTGGAAGAAGCCCATAAAAGGCTGAAAAAAAATCAACCCAAAATTTTAATCTGAGATTAGTTAAAGCATTTCCAATCCAAAGATCATCTCACATTATTATTATTTTTCATGGGTTTTTTAATTATTTTGTCAGAAATCAAACAACTAAGATTAGTCCAGAGAATATGTTGAGGCTTTAAGACTTAGTTGTTCTTGCTTCCAGTCTTGCTTAATTAAGTGTGCAGAAAAGAACTGACAGCTTGTTAATAGATGACTAAGAACATGCTCTTTTCTTCTTGCTTACTCACTTGCACGGGGTAGCAAATGCTGTGCCCCAGAAAGCGCAGGCCACATCATGTAATGTATGTCTGCGAATACCGAGAAAGGGAACGCAACGCAAATAGCTCCCCCAGGAATATAAACAAGCATTTTTTGTTCCATTAGTCTCCCTGATTTTATTCTCACTTTCTCCAAGAGAAACAGACTTTGATACTATACCTGTACTGACTAGCCCATTATACTAAGAAACCCGAGAAATACATTTGCAGGCATTCACGCATCCCTCCAACCACTCAGCTCTGAGATGTTTTACTCAGCATTACCTTCCCTGCAGAATTCATTAATTAGCAAATCTAATAAAGGCAAAAGCACATGAGAAATTTAAGGTGCATAGTCTGAAAGTAAGAGGGAGGTTTGAGGGTCTTGTGTGTCACAGTATGGCATAATGACCTTCCAACGGTGTGTCAGGGCTCCCTATCATGGGCCCCACGTGGCACAGTAGATTCACGCATCCTAGAGCCATCAATATGAAAGCCCAGAGCTCACTTGGAGGACCATGTGATATTTTAACTTATTGCTAACCACCTTGTCATTGAGCTGAGCCTGACATGCCCACTTTTTCATCCTACGGACTGAGGCGGATTTCTTTTTTTTCAGTAGTAAAAGCAGTAGTAATGTGTGTTTGTAGTAGCAGTGATTACCTTAGGAGTTCTAACTCTTTAGAAAAAGAAAATAATGACATTAACTGAGTGTCTCAGAAGACTAAAGATTGTTTTATTCAAAATGTTTACATGAAAAAAGGGGCCTTTGCTTCACACAGAAATCTGAGAGTCATATAAATCTGAGAATTCATATAAATCCTCAGCAGAGTCTGAGAGAAATGAGAACCTCATAGATAAGCTAATGAATGAAATAGAGAACCCAAGTAAAGGTTCTCACAAATAGAAAGAGTAAACTCTTTAAAAAGAGCTTAAGAAAAAAACATACTATCTAATTCCTCATGGCTGTTTTTATATGTAACTGAAAGAAATCAGAGCTCACATGATTTGGCAAGCAAATTTCGATATTCACAATTTCCTTCTTTTTTTTTTTACTTTTTTTCTTTTTTAAAAATTCCTTCCAAACCAATTTTAGACCAGAAAATTACGAAGTATCCTTAAGCTCCCTTGTACTGAAACACAGAATTTTTTCATGGCAAGCTTCTCCATTTTCCCTCCTGTGTTTAGGTGGTCTTGGCTTAAATTGGCTTAAACTGTAGTGCATTAAATTGGTGCTCTTCTAATTTTGCATGCTCCCTTTTCCCAGAGTGCAATGAACAGAAGGCTTCAGCATATTAAAGAGACAGCATATGACTTGGCAACAGATCTTTCTTACCCTTGCAGATTTTAACCAATTTTGAAATATCAAGAGAGAGAAAAGGTAAATAATGAGTGTCACATTTCATGAAGCTCTTCACATGTGACCATTATCTCCACTGTAAAATAGTTGACATAGAGTTTGTGGTCGTAGCAATCCCAGAATCACAGAATCATACAAACACAAAAACACAGAATGGTTTGAGTGGAAGGGACCTTTGAATATCATCCAGTCCAACCCCTGCCATGGGCAGCAACACCTCCCACCAGCCCAGGCTGCTCAAAGCCCCATCCAACCTGGCCTTGAACACTTCCAGGGTTGGGGCAACCAGAATATATATATGTATATACTTATATACATCCTTATATAAGTTTTATGTAAGTTAAATAAGTGTATAAAAATGGTACAGGAAACCTGCTTCCTCCATGGCAGTAATGGGGAGGTTTATGGGGTCACAGAAGTTAAGCCAAGATTAACAGGCTTGATGGTCTGTTTTGAACTGTTTGATCCAAAACCCATAGAAGTTGTTGAAAAGACTGGCAACGATTTTGCATTGCATCCAGCAATGGTCACAATTTCTGTATCTGGTTTATGTAATAAAAAGAAAATTGAGCTTTTCTTCCACTAAAATAAACCCGATGTATTTAGTTTGAGTTTAACAGTCATAGAACCAGGAATGCATTTTTAAAGGGTGCAGAAATATATCTGTAGTTGCAACTGGATTTCTCTGCAGACCTTGTGGATAAGATAGTTAAAAAAGTGTGTCATTGTTGTCTACTACACTGCATTCTCATATTTTATACTCTTTAGCACATTTTTCTATGAGACCTCCAATTGCTTAAAAATCAGAAAGAACTTTAAATATTGCCTGGAACCTACTTATCTAGTCATGGTCTCCAATTAATTTCTGTCATTGATGGGAGGATTGTGTTTCTGTTTCTAGGTTTAAACGTATAGGCCCTACAAGACAGTAAAAACAAAACCTTCTAGACTTTTCATAAAGCTTAAATTTTATACACTTTTTAAATGTCGTTTTTAGTTAGAAACTGTATTTTTCAACTCAGGAAAGTAAGCAAAACAAGACGCAGGAATCAAAATATTTAACTTGATATCCCTACAAAACCTGCTCATAAGACATTGAAACCTGTTATCACATTAAGTGGCAAGCTCAGACTGTTCAATCTTCTGAATGACATTGTCACTTTAATGGTATTAAGTTCCACAAAAACATCACATTACAAAACACAGCTACACATAGCACCTTTTGGAAGTCAGGGTGCCTTAACTCAGAGTTGTCAGTACTGAAGAAAGTTAATCTTAGACATATTAAGCAAAATTCAGTCACAAACTCCAGTGGCTTCACTGAAGTTGCGTCAGCAAGGACTTCATTACATTTCCTTTTCACTCATCGCTAAATCTTTTCTGAATTTTTTGTTCTTTAAAGAGTTGGTAAAGATTTTGTTTTCTTTTTCTTCTCCCATCCTCTCCCTCCCCCAGAAAGGCCAAAAGATCAAAGAAAACATTGGATATTTGTTCTGTTCTCCACCTCTTCTTATCCTCTATTTTTCACTGTCTGGGAAATGAAACGGATAAAAGTGGAACTACCTATTTAAAGCCAAACCTACAGAATGGCAGATTACCTTTTACTTCACTCATTCATTCATAGGGACTGACATAAACCTTGAAATATATTTTTGAATTGACCAATTACAGAAGTCCAGATTCTGTTATTGGAAGAATAAGACCGAGCACCAGCATTTGAATAACTCAAACACACACAATGGTTTACTCAAACACAACTTTTGCCAGCTTGAAGAAGAATTGTTTTATTCTCCCCTATTCCAGTTTTCCCACTGGAAAATTCCCATCCCAGTGAGATATGTTACAATGAAATAAATACTACTTTGTCTCCTATTTCTGCATATGTTGCAGTCTTTGGGATGATAGATGCAGGAGTCATTTGCAGAAAACATTTCTAGTGACAGCCTTTCCAAACCTCTATGACCTTCCACTTCTACACATGTAAGCTATAACGCTATTTCTGACTGCTGAGTGGGAATACAGATGATGCTGAGAGTGGAAGACTTCCCCAGTAACAGCTGAGTATTTATTTGGCAGTGGCCACTACAGCTTTGGCAGGGAAACATTATTTGCTATTGATTTAGGTAGAAATATAATTTCATCTTTAAAGTGAAGTGAAAATTTGTATATGTAGTCTAGTGACTGAGGGTCCTAATTTGAACCAGCGAGTAGTGCAAATCTTGAGGCTTTTGTCTTCATCGCCTGTGTCTCTCCCTCACCCTGTCAGCATACATTCACTTCTATTGATACATAAATAGATCTCACTTATTAAAAGACTGCTTTATGACCTCATGGCCTATATCCAATTCTTGTAGCAGATGGTACTTCTTGTTACCGATGCTGATCACATTTGTTTCCTAGTAGAAAATGTAACATTATTGACATAACAATAAATATAATATTTGAAAATAAAATGGGTTCTTGCATTCTGCATGGGGGTGTTAAAGTCCCAGGAAACCTGGCTTTTTGTCTGGCAAAGTACAACCTCAGATACACGTTTTTTACAATTATATTGCCTAGAATATTTAATCATGGCATAAATCTCAAATTTTCTTTCCCCCGCAATGCCTTTGCTAAGACAAGCTATCAGACTTAATCACTTTGGGAGTTCCACCTTTTCTTTCTAACCTTCCCACCCCCTGTTTAATAACATGTTCATTCTATAAATCCAACAAAAGATCAAGCTTTTCTTTTTCCATTTACACAGGCAGTACTTCAAGTGGACCTGAGACTTCCCACTGCCTTAACCATTAAGCTGTCTTTTGTGGGCTATGCCTACATTTAGGTACTTCAAACTTACATACAAGAAAAAGGTACAAATCAGAACTTCACAAAAGCCAGAAGATAACAATTTGGACGTAAGATGGTAAGGCAAGTCCGGAGAGTATCAATTTTCTTGTAAAAAGTGAAGACACTTGACAGCAATCCCTGGTGCCAAGGATCAGCCGTTCTAGTTTCAACATCTCCTAACCCCTTCCCCTGGTGCCAAATGGAGAGTTGTACTTGGCAGGGACAGTCCCACCCTGAGACTCACAGAGACCGTTGTTACATGAGGAAAAGGGAAAGTGCTGCCCTTCTGCTTCTCTCATCCTGTCCAGAACCTTCTTCTCTACTGCCTCTGATAAATTTGCCAGCAGAGCTGAAAGCTGCGAGCTACCTCTGCCCCGATATACTCTGTCAGAGGAAAGCAGCAATCTACCATTGCTTTTTCCTCAATTTATTCCTCAATCCTCTTTATTCCATCCCTTTTCCTTACCCCCTGTTCTGCTAGTTCTCTAGATCTTGGATTAGAAATTGTAATACCTGAGAAGAAAACGAAGAAAATAGTCTATTTGGGAATTAATTCCTCTTAAAAGAGAAGGCAGATCTCCACCTGCCTCCCTCTCCAAACCTCTAATGGTTTTGAGTTCTCCTAAAAAAAGTGGATTTTTCCATCAAGATAGTCTTGCTATGTGCAACGGCTCCTAGAGAAAAATACTCAATATAGAATTAACATGCTTTGCTTTGGAACTATCTCTGTGCTTTGCTTAGAGGTTCCTGGAGAAGTTTCCTTTTGTATGTCATGTTGTGCAGTTCAACTGTTCTTCTCTCTTCATCATTATCCTTTTCACTCAGTTTTACTGCAAAGGTGTCTAGTAAAAAAAGTCCTAAAGTTTTTGTTACAGATTGATTTTACTTTTGAACGGCAGATGATGTCCCCTGCATGCTCTAAAGCCAATTCAAATCCATTCCAGAGAAGACCAATCTCTTTTTGAACCCTTTAGCACGGATAGATTATCTGCAAGATAAATTCATTTCCTTTTCTAAAGTTCTTTCATGGCATAACCTGGCTAACATTAGTTAGCTGAGTACTCCTCTGAGTTGATGCACAATCTTTTTTATTTTACAGCATGCAACACCTATTTGTGCACATCCTAATTCTGTCCAAATTACTTCAGGCTACTAATTTCTGCCTTCATTTAAACTCTGACATGTTTGCTTTTCAATTAGCTGTTATTGTATTTAAATGCCTGCACTGGCACCTGTCTTTCCCTTTTAGGGCTTATTATATCCCAATTTTTTCTCCAAGGTCTCAGTTTCCTTTGTGCATACTGACAAAACCTAGTTTCTCATTCCTTATGAAGCATTTCCTTTGTTTCCAATGTTAGTCTAAGTACCTTCTGTTCCAGTGTTTTGATCTTTTCCAGCTTCATATAGTCTTTATATAATATGGTAAAAAGAAAAGCTCAGAGTATTCCAAATTAGACTTTGTTGTTGCGTTATATGTGAATATGGAACTTCTGACTTATATATCTCACTTCCGGAGTCATAATATATGCCAAAACTTTGTTTACCTTCTTGCTCCTACCAGACATTGCGCAGATGGCTAATGTATTATCCTTAATCACTCTCAGGTCTTGCTGCTGCTCTGTTTTGAGGATTCTTATTTGTGCTGTACAATTTGCATCATGTGGTTCTGATCTCCTTCTCCACTTTTCCTTACATGAGAGATAATCATATCCTATTGAATCAGACTGAAAGTTAGGACCACGGCATAGGGATGCTTTGCAGGATGGTTTCTTCCTTAGAACTGCAAGAAAAAAATTGGAAGTGTTGTTTCTGCATTTCATACTCTCTCTCTCTCTTGTTTTTTTCCTTTTATCATTCAGGGAAATATGATGAGTCAGTCCAGCTGATGACTCAGAAATCAAGTGGCTAGAGATGTTTGAGAATGTATTCTCAAGTAATATAGGATAACCTCCAGTAATATAGAATATAGATATTTTATAGCTAATAACGGTCCTTATTAGACCAAGTAGTACCAGATACCAGAAGTCCACAGTACATTTACAAGCCCAAAAACTAGCTGGCAGGGTGTGCTGAATAAAGAAGCCCCACTGGAGCGCCTGTGTTTGTGCCCCATATAGCATCCTGTGTCCTGTATGGTTTAATACTAATTTTTATACACAGGAGGTATCACAACATCTTTGTTCTCCTCCTCACAATGTGTTTTCTTACACAGAAAGATGTCAACCATGGACTTAAGTAATACTCTGGACAAGCTGAACTCTGAACTTGAGCTCCTTGAATACTGTGTTACTGTGTGAGCAGCCCTGTAGCCACTGTGGACATGATAGAATTGACTGTTTGTTATCTAATAATAACAAATTCTTAATAATTAATTTAGTAATTATTAGTTATTTTTATTAATTAATCATTCTAAAGTTTCAGATCCCAAAGTAATTTGCTTGCCAGTGTGGTTTCAGTCCCTCTGACCGAGAGGGTAGGCAGGAGGCAAGAGCAGCTCAATCATAGAATCATAGAATGGTTTTGGTTAAAAAAGACCTTTAAGATCATTGAGTCCAACCACTGAACCAGCCCTAAGTCCACAACTAGACCATGTTCCTAAGCACATCTACTCACCTTTTAAACAACTCCAGGGAGAGCAACTCAACTATCTCCCTGGGTAGCCTGTTCCGGTGCTTGACAGTTAAGAAATTCCTTCTTAATATCCAAAGTAAACCTCCCCTGCTGCAACTTGAGGTCAAGCACAAGAAGGGAGGATAAGCGAATCTTCCTGTCTAATTTGTCCCTCCCTTTCTGCAGCACCAGCATCACCAGAAGAAATCTTTATTTCCACTTGAGTTCAGAAGGAACAAATCAAACCATTTAGGAACAACATGTGAACTGGCTGAGCTGTTAGGTCACAAAGAGCGTTCTGTTTGCAAAACACCCATTCAGAATCTCGTTATTCCAAATGAACTTCACCTGCACTCCATTATCACAGCTTTATTTTTCTTCCCCCCCCCCTTTTTTTTTAATAAGTGTAGGAAAATTTCACCTTCTCTAGAATCAGGTCTGAAACTGTAGGCAACAATATTAGATGGGCAAGTTTAAATTAAGGTTTAGCTTGGTGGATGAAACACATAACAGAGAGTAAAAAAGCTCTACATAAAATATCTCATCATTATAAGTAATAGGGTCAGAGGTGCATTTGTTGTCTTCTGACCTTGCTGAGCTCTCCGACTATAGAGACCTGTATAAGTGGAATGCATTATTTAAGTTTTTGTCAGGAAACAAAAATACTTTATCTATTCTATTTCATGAGAAACTGATTCCTTAAATAAAGCGAAGGGCAGTGACCAAGGATACTTTGAGCAAGTCATTGTTATCCTAGAAATTTTGAAGTATGGAAGGTTGAGATTTTGAATTTCAACAGTTAATTTAGCAAAAACCATCAGCTTTACTCTCATCCCACCTCATTTTCCAAGCACTTGTAGAGATGCTTAAGATGCTGTTGTGAAAGACTGAAGGCGTTTTCATTATGTCTTGCCCTCTAATCCTATGTATTCCAATCAGTTTTTCTTCCAACAAGCTACTCAAATCCAAAGGACTGTTTTAATACTACCTGGAGAACATTCTTGTCTTTCAATTTTTCACTTATTTCTTACCCCTAGGAAGTTTGTCCTTCCACTAGGACTTCCCTGTTGCAGTGTTCTGCTTCTACTCATTCATGCTTGGTTACAAATAGGTCGTGCTATTTTCATGAAAACAAAGCCAGTCCTGACAGCCTCTAAAGGTTCAGAGCAGCATCTGCACACTAAAAGACTTAGATGTTGCTTCTTCTGGAGAGTTTTGCAATGCTTTAAGATTTTCAAGTAATGCCATGTAATATTTTTATATTCTACCTAAACCTTCAGAATAAATTTTCATTTCACATCCCATGTCCAGGTTATTCACATTCCCTTTGAACAATTATCCCATAAAAACATCCAAGCAATGCGTGAAGCACTGAATCCTGAAAAAAACAGCGATTTCCTGATTTTATTCAGTGTTTAGATGAAACCAAGGCCTCTTGGGGTGTAAAAGGAAAAGCAAACAGCTAACAGGCTTGTAATCTGGTCACACAGATTGCAAATGAGACCCATGTCTCTCTTCTACCTGATTAAGACTACAGGCTTAAATATAATTTCGCATAACCCTGATGACTACCTGGCTACTAAGCTATTAACTATTCTCTGATCATAAAGTCATACAGAGACACTCTACAAGATCATTTGTTGTGCAAGTTTAGTCAGAGCCAGTGCATTCCCACTGAGACATTTCAGTCTTAGATAAATAAATGTTTTAGAGAAGCCAGCATCGCCAAACTGACAAAGGATTCCTATGCAGCTCAATTTGGATGTGATCACATTGTGAGAGTGAGG
>NW_010183320.1:25381-32517 GCF_000695765.1 Mesitornis unicolor
GGCTGCTCTCAGAGAAGAGGTATAGGCACTGGCTGGTCAGTTTACTGAGTACTTCTGATTATTAGTAAAAATATTTGATTTGTTTTCCTTAAACCAGGAGTCATACCCAGTTTTTAGAATCTTCCAGTGCTGAAGAAATGGATTTTTTTTTCATCCAAATACAACTTTTCCTATACTTTAATAATAAGACTTTTACCCTAGTCTGTCTGAATCACTTATACCATATATGCAGAAATTCATTAATACAGGTTAGCTTTAAACCTGCCAATCAATGCAAATTATATTAAATGATATATGGTGGTTTATATATTTGGATTATCGCCACCACCAAATGAAAAAATATTCTGCTTCAAAGCAGAGGTGACCCATGGCACCGAACAATAGAAAAAGAGCCAAAGGGTTTATTAAATTTGACACCTAATCTTTCCATCAAGCTTATAAAAATAAGACTCTTCTGCAGCAGCGGCCTAGAGCATTAAAGAAGCACTACTGCAAGATGTAGTGTTCTGAGCCACTGCTGTAGAAATACTGTTTTAATATAAATGATGGGATGATAGTTCTTATTTATTTCGCCATACAATAATGTAGTTATCATGAAAAGCTGTTGCACTTAAGAATATGAAGCATTGTCCTAAGTTTTGGAAGATGACTAAAAACATAATTAGAGAGTGTTTCACCTCAAAGCAAGGGGTTAGTGCTATGTCATGAAGCATTGTGACACTGATTTAAAACACTGTAACAATGAAAATAAAACCTTCCGAAGTGCCAAGCTCGTTATCCTTGTAACAGTGGCTCACTTGCTTAATGGCTGTGCAAAGTGCAAAACAAGAGTACTGTGTGCTCAACTCACCGCCTCAGAGGTTCTAGGAATATGTTTAACATCAAGAAGACTCCATGGTTATGGATTCCTCTCTGCAATAACGTAGTCATGGAGAGTAAAGTCTAACCTAGACCCTGTTACTCTTGAATCAGGTTGTCTGTTGTCCCTCCCAGCATAGTATTACTCTTGCATGGTGATCTCAATCACAGCAGCTCCTGTTGCTTCTCTTGGTTAAATTACCTGACGGGAAAGGGAAAATGCACATTGGCTGGGCAGTGGTCTGTGCTCCTTTTTAAAGGCCTTGGTCATTCTAAGATTCCAATCCAAATGCAGTCCTAGGAAGCACATTCTGATCTTGGAGCTCAGACCACTAACGAAACCTTAACAACTGAAATCTTGTTGTATGCATGAAATAAAACTACGAGGATGACACTAGGTTCTAGGCTTAGTCACATTAATCTTTTAGCTGTCTAATAGCCCAAATTTTCTACTTGCTACAGAAAAACTTCATTAATATTGCAATGAAAGTTATCAAACAGAAAAGACATTCCTAGTACCTTCTGCTTTGCTTTAGCACTATGTTTAGTATTCCAATGTTCCTCTGTACCCCAAAGCTGACAGCTCTGGTCTCCCTTGAGGGTTTGGGAAGCGAAGATTTACTATGTGCAATTATTACCCTGTTTTCTGAGAAGATTCTAATGCCTGTGGTGAAGGTTTCATTCTCCTCAGTCTTGGAGTCTGCTTGAGTCTTTTACTAGAAATGGTCTTTTTTTTCTTTTTTTTACTAGCAATGGTAAAAATAATTTCTATTGGGTTACAAACTGGTGAATAACATTAACTCCCTAGTTTCAACTCATAGCATTTTTATGAGAAGCTGAGCTTCCACCACACTGTTCGTCACAGTGATCCTGTTCTAATCTAAATGTATTAGTGAATTTAAACTGGTGTGGTTTTCAAGATTATAATTTCAGAACCTCAAGCGAGCCAGATGCTTAGTTGGTTTAATCCATGTATTTCTGTCAATTAATCTGATACAACGCCAGTGAGAGACTGTATCCACTCTACTTTATCAACCTGTGATCAGGAGGAAAACCTTGACTATTTTTATAGATAAGACATTCGTTTCAAAGGCTTTCTATTTTTAACTGTGGCTCTCTTATTTCCTTTCCTCTTCATGGCTGAATTTTATGAGCTGCTTGATCTGTCAGCTGAAATGACAAATTTCTAACTCAACCTCTGTTAATGTCTTGAGATAGCTGAATGCACAAAATAATGCATGTAAGTACACAAATTACAGATTTAGTGAGTTTGATCACTATGTTTTCCCATTCTAATTTCTTTTTCTACTGTTCCTGTAGCATGTGTGCCCTATATATTCATTTTCATACCCTTTAATGTTGGACATCTAATAGAGAATTGTTTACCAAGATTCCTTCCCAAACGCTTCATTTTAATTGACAATTTGCACTCCTTATCAGTTCACAACTAAGTTAATTTTTTTAAATTAAAAAAAAAAGATACTTTCATGTGGAACTGTTGATAGGAGAGGTAAGGTGATAGGTAGGAGATAGGTGACTTTGCTCATTGTGCAAAAGTGTCTTTCTGGTAGTAGCTGAAGTCTTTTTCTCCGGCAGGAGGTTGCAATACAAACACATGTTTTACCCTTGGTACCACGAAGAGGCACCATTACACAGAATCACAGAATCACAGAATCCCAGACCGTTAGGGATTGGAAGGGACCTCCAAAGCTCCCCCAGTCCAATCCCCCTGCCGGAGCAGGAACACCCAGATGAGGTTGCACAGGAAGGCGTCCAGGCGGGTTTTGAATGTCTGCAGAGAAGGAGACTCCACAACCTCTCTGGGCAGCCTGGGCCAGGGCTCTGGCACCCTCACTGAGAAGAAGTTTCTTCTCCAATTGAAGTGGAACCTCCTGTGTTCCAGTTTGTGTCCATTACCCCTTGTCCTATCATTGTTTGTCACCGAGAAGAGCCTGGCTCCATCCTCGTGACACTCACCCTTTACAAATTTATAAACATTACTGAGGTCTCCCCTCAGTCTCCTCTGCTCCAAGCTAAAGAGACCCAGCTCCCTCAGCTGCTCCTCATAAGGGAGATGCTCCACTCCCTTGATCATCTTTGTAGATGATCAGCAGTTCCTGTCCTTCTTGAACTGAGGGGCCCAGAACTGGACACAATATTCCAGATGTGGTCTCACCAAGGCATAGTAGAGGAGGAGAACAACCCTGACCTACTCATCACAGCCCTCCTGATACACCCCAGGATGCCATTAATACTAAAGCAATTCCCATGAAACGTAGGTCAAGTTAATACATAGTTGTGTGAGTCAAAGATATAATTGTAGTGCCTGGAGCATTTATCCATCATATGTTTCTAGTATTTCCTTTGAGAAATTGTAACATAAATTAAATTATTGTTTTCCTGTTCTGTTAATATGGATTTTAGCATGTCTATACAGGTATATCTGGTTTAGAAAAGACATATACAGGTCTCTCTGATTTAGAAAAGAAGCACATATATGTCAGATCAGAAAGGAAATCTGAGTGGTTACATTTTTGCTGAAGATGGAAACAAAACACTCGTCACAAAGAAACTATTATTGTTTGTGACACTTTTACTCCTTTTATTTTATAGTATTTCCTATACAGCTGGCTTCTCAAAAGAAGCCTCCATTTCTACTCTGCTGTCCCATTTCCCCCAAAGTAACGGATCTTAATGAACAACCTACCCATAGAAGAAATGTTTGGATGAGAAACTTGGGAAAAATTATTCTACGCTTATTCAGGACAGGTAGATAGTTCTTATAGTGCAGCACAGGGAGTACTATGAGATTACTGGAGGGCATTATTTGTCAACATATACCAATAAAGAGGAAAAGAATAAGTGTAATGTTGAAATTGATCTAACCAAGTCATTTGAAAAATATATTTATGTTACAAACAGCACTGTGACTTTAACTTTACTGAAGCTCAGTGCAGTGCAATGTACAGGCTGCGTTACATGTTCTAAACACTGGGCTCTGAAACTGAAAAGACTGAAGGCAGTAGGGAACAGCATGCTTATACACTTTTACTTAAGGATCCTGTCCTTTCTGGATGGAGAGGAGCAGCAGTGTTTAAGCACAAACTGGAAGCCAGCAGGTTGAAGGAGGTGATTCTGCCCCTCTACTCTGCTCTCTTGAGACCTCACCTGGAGTACTGCGTTCAGTTCAGGGGCCCCCAACATAAGAAGGACGTCAAACTGCTGGAGCAGGTCCAGAGGAGGGCCACGAGGATGATCAGAGGGCTGGAGCATCTCCTCTGTGAGGACTGACTGAGAAAGTTGGGGTCGTTCAGCCTGGAGAAGAGTAGGCTGCGGGGAGACCTTATTGCAGCCTTCCAGTTCCTGAAGGAGTCCTACAGGAAAGCTGGGGAGGGACTCTTTACAAAGGCAGGTAACAATAGAACGAGGAGTGATAGTTTTAAACTGGAAGATGGTAGATTTGACTAGATATTAGGAAGAAATTCTTTACTGTGAGGGTGGTGAGATACTGGGAAAAGTTGCTCAGAGAAGTTACAGATGCCCCCTCCCTGGGAGTGCTCAAGGCCAGGTTGGACAGGGCTTTGAGCAGCCTGGGCTGGTGGGAGGTGTCCTTGCCCCTGGCTAGGGGGTTGGAACTAGATTAACTGTAATGTCCCTTCCAACCCAACCCGTTTGATGATTCTATGACTTTATGGAAGTTAATCTCCTGCATGAAATTAAAACAATCTTAACTATCCCCAAAACCCCAAACCATCCAAACTTCTGTGATTTGTATATAAAGAGAAAATACTAGATTTTCATGTCATGCACTCTCTGGTGCACCTCCCTCTCCCAAAAACAGACTAGAAAAGCACTTGAGACTGCATTGTATCTTTTTCAGTGTATCGTGCTACAATTGATTGGTACATTTTTACTCTATCTGCCCTCTGAGTATATAGTCCTTTATCCTTATAATATTGCCTTATTATTTCCTCATAGTTCCTCTGTACTTTGGCATTGGACAGAAACCATCTTGTATTCTTATGCAGAATGTTCTTTCATAAGGATTTCAGAAAACAGGCATATCAACAAAGCTGATAATGTTCTAGGAAAAATTCTATTGTGTCTCCTACAGTAAGAGCTAAAGAAGCTGGCATACAAAGAGGAGGATCTTTTCTCTCTTGACTTTGTCTTTAGTTCATTGCCTATCTTGACAACTTATGGAATGTACTTGCCATTTTTTTCCCAATAATATCTTTAAAATAGACTAGAAAAGACTCTCTTTCATTTATGTATAGATTTTGGCCATAGTTCAGGAAAGCACTCAGGCATATTTTTGGACCCATTTTTCTTCAAGACAACATATAAGCACCTGAGCAGATAAACACACAGGTAAGTGTTATGAGAAGCATTAGGTAAATTCAAAATTGGGCCTGAACAAAGGAGTCTCTTCATTTAGCTAGTTCATCTGGAAACTGAATTCCCCTTCTATTTTCCTCTTACTTCTTCCTTCAAAAAAAGCATAAACAAAGATGCGTGTCAGAGACACTTTGGTGCCTCTGTGAGAATGTATTTAAGAACGAGTAAAAAAGCTGGACAGGCAGTGAAGAAGGAGGTGGCAGAGATGCTCCAGGAGCCAAAGCAGATTCTCTTGTAGCCCACTGAGAAGACCATGGCAGAGCAGGGGAAAAGCGTGAGGAGGAAGGAGCGGCAGAGAGGAACTGTTATAGGCTGACCACAACTGCCACTGCCCATCCTCCAATGCTGCTTAGTGGCAAGGGAGGAGGTAGAGGAGCTGGGAATGAAGCTGAGTCTGGGGAAAAGCAGGGGGAGAAGTTGCTAATTTTTTTATTTCTTTCTGATTTCCCAACTCTATCTTAAATGGCAATAAATTAAATTATTTTTCCCCTAGTCAAGTATGTTTGGCCCATGAAAATAACTGGTAAGTGATCTCCCTGTCCTTATCTCAACCTATGAGGTTTTTCATTGTATTTTGTCTGCCTGTCCTGTTGAGGGGGAAGTGAGAGTGTGGCTGGATGTGCACCTGACAGCTGGCCAAGGTCAACCCTCCACGAGTATAAATTATTTCTTTCACAGGCGGTACATGGAGCACTTTTGGCATGGTTCATGTACAATTTCTACTGACTTCAACAGGTAAGAGTTAGGTCATTGTGAATGTACTTAGAAATCTTATGTTAATGCTGATACATTACAAAAAGACACTTTAAAGACATTTTTCTCAAGCCACTTAAAGACTGAAGTTTAGACATATGAGACTGGTGAGAAGAGGGAGAGTTTATATACTTACTCCAGGAAAGGTTTTCTGAGACCAAAATAAAACTGTATTTAAGACTGAACAGTGATATCAGTCATTGTAGTGACAGGTTTTGGGAGAAGGTTCTTTAAATAATACTGGAGACTGTTTGAGTACAATGAGAATAACTTTGGGAATAGAAGTAGGTTTTCATGGAAAAACTAGTAGGATCACTCTACATGTCCTTTACCTACCTTGAACAAAAAATCCTACAGAAAACTTGTTAGGATGATAGTTTTAATTTTCCAGCACTTCAAGATGTTGCAGGTGAAGATACAGTAATTACCATGCAATGAGCATATTAAGAAACAGAATAACTTAAAATGACTTCATTGTTCCAATTGCTGATTTGAGAATGGAAAATACTCCCAGTACCATTATAAACTGTGGATACATTGGCAAACTTTGCAGACGAGTACGTCTTTGCTGCTTGCAACTTTACAGCCCTATAGGAAGAGAAATTGTTTAACTAAGCCACAGTAAAGTGCACCACAATTACCTGTGACAAGCATAAAATATTACTTTATTTAGTAGGCACCTTTTTATCAACTGTTGCATATGGTACCTTGCAGAATAAACTCATCGACATGCAAACATATGAGAGGAATGAAATTGTATTGGGTTTTCTGTGAGGGGTTTTTGGTTGTCTTTGGTAATGTGGGAAGGGCTGTGGAGATGGCCCTTTTAGAAGCCACCTGAAAAGCTCCCCCTTTGCCTTTTTTATCAGATCCACCTCTGACCAGGGCCAAGCCAATCAGGACCCCTGTGAATTCATGGATTTAAGGGGGTGCAGGCCATGCCTCGCTCTCTCTCTGGCCCTGGCCCTGATCAGTGCGGCTTCAGGTGTGGGTGGCACGGCCCCAGCCCTGCCCTGCCCTACCTTGCCGGCCCGACCCCAACTTAAGCTTAAGCCCTGCTGCAGTTCCAGCCTGAAAAGAGACAGAGATCCAGGAGCTCTTCAGAGCCATCAGAAGAGACCTGCAGT
>NW_010183321.1:0-15581 GCF_000695765.1 Mesitornis unicolor
AAAGGAGGGGAAAGGAAAGGAGGGGAAAGGAGAGAAAAAGGGAAAAAAGGTAACTTTAGTATCATTATGCTGCATGAAACAAAAATGTGTCACAAGCAATGTTCTTTTTAGCAGAAGAATAGTAGCTTTCCAAAAGCAGCTTTTTCAGGTGAAGCATTTAAAGCAACCTCATCACATTAATTAGTGGAGGGAGGAAAGCAATGAAATAGAAAATCGCCTGAAAAAAAAGATAATCAGAACACAGCATAAGTCTAAAGTTAGTCATGTCAGACATTACAGACGTTTTCTTTAGAAAGAAAAAATGGTCTAGATCTATATTATATCTAAAGCATCTCAATTCCATTCAGATATAGATGGGAACAAATTATTTGTATTACAGTAACATACATTAGGAGGAAGGCATTGCCTATTTGTACGAGAACAACTCTTTACTCCAGTAAAGAGAGCTTTTCAATTTTGAGCAGTTTAATTTGTATACAAATCAACAAAACTCGATGTCTAGAGCAACTCTGCAAGTTATTTTACCTGCCAAAGTGCTTGTGTGTCTAAATGCTCTGACCATGGAGTCCGCTAAGCCTGCAAGCAGCGAGATGATAGTATCCATCAAATAGCTATCATACAGGATGCTGCACTGGCACTGTTGAACAAGCACTGCAATAAATTCACAGAAATTGGCCTTGAACTTCTTCCAGTAGGGTCCTGTTCTGATCAGCGGGTAGTCTTCATTGTCCTGCAGAAGAAAGAAGAGTCAAGAGAAAACACACTAATTAGTTTTGTTTGTGCACACCATTTACATCTCCTACTGACCATCATAGAGTTTTGTTGACAGTCAGCTTCACCTCAGTGCCCCAGTAACTTCATTCACGATTACTGCTCCAAAGTAGAGACAAGCAACTATGTTACAAGCAAGCACAGATACAAACTGGCCTCAAGAGCACTACACTGCAAGTGCATGGTAAAATTCAGGAGGAAACTGAAGTGACTGAAAAAAAACCCAACTATTTTGCCTTTTTTTTTTCAATGGCATCAGTTCTCAAGATGGTTCAGCGTGTAATTACAAAATATGTCTTAAAGATCTGACACTGGAGAAGTGAAAATAAACAACTGTGGTGTGGGGCACAATGGGAATGTTTTCCTCAGCAGCATCACCATCTTCAGGAGTTTATCAGACCACACCTTAATGACAAATTCTGAGTCACTCAGCTACGCCACCAGCACCTAAGTCTCCGAAACCCTCCACAGAAACAGTAAGTAGGCAGTACGTTTGATATTATGCAAAAAACAAGTTAAAATAAAGCCACAAGAGTGTTCACAGTACAGTTGATACTGTCAGGAAGTAAGAAGATAGATGGCAGTTCAAATGACTCCTCACACAAAATGGTCTGCCTCATGTGAAGGGCACACTAGCAAGACTTTGTAGATGCCATCCTCAGGCACTATGAACATTCATTTCATTTGCACCTCACAGATCCCAGGAACAGCTCTTAATATTAATTTGTATCCTGGTAGTTTCCAGGTGTGAATGGAGCCAGGAAATTCCAAAACTTCACTCACCATAGAAAACATCATCCTGAAGGCTAGCCACTACTCATCTGGTCCCTTAGTCAGTCAAACACCTTCTCTGACATATTCTAACCCAAAGCTTCACATCCAGAATAACCTCCTGTACATTCAAAGTGCACTTTATGCTTTTCTCTTGTAACTTTGTTTCTAAAGTACAGGATCCACTGCTTTTTTGAAAAATAAACACAAACACAGACCAACCTCAGGGATGCCCGCAACCCAAAACACATTGGAAATCTAGAATTTGGGATGCATTCCTGACCAGGTTACAAGAGTCTGCAAAGACAGAAAGGGAAGTCCCCAGCAGGCCCCATTAAATGCTCCTTGATCATGACACATACAGTGGAAAGACAACCTACAACTTCATTTGATCACAGTAACTTACTCCTCAATCTGAAAAGCAGCACAAGTACAGGAGGACATCTCACTTTATAAAAGCATTTCTACTGTCAATGTATATCATACTGGGACACTGTTTAATGGTAATATGCATACTGTAAATTTATGGACAGCACAACAGGCACACCACCTAAATTTAGGCACCTAACTTGGGATTCCCTTAGATTCCCTCCATACCCAGTAGAGAGAGGCAACTCTACTTCTAGAAAGCAATTCAGACTAGGCACTTAACACATATTTGTCCAGAGAACCATTCAAATCCCTCAACTGAGGCTCCTGCTTTGACTCATCCTGGAAATGTTTCTTTCTTTCACACAGAATCTATGGAAAGAGAGAAAAGTCAAAGTGCAGTGCCAGCAAGGAGTTCAGACGAATTCCCCAAAATGCTCCAAGCGTTGTATGGGAAGAGGTGTTACAGAAAAGCTGTTTCTGTTCTCAAAATATTCTTCCAGTCAAACCTATTTGGTTACAAGAGAATGTTCTGATGAAACAAGTCTTCAAACAAATCTGTCTGCCAAAACCTCCATGTGCATGCATGTATGCATGCACATGTGCGTGTAGAGCTTGCTGCAAGGGATGGGGAACGCTCTTGAATACCACTGCAACTTGACATACACCACTCTCCTCAAAAAGCCCGAGGAGCAATTAATCACATTCACCTCAATGGGTCACCATCATCTCCCTTTGACATCAACAGTAAGAAATAGGCACTTCAGAAGTGCGAGTGCTTTCATCCAAACCAGAGGTCTAAAAATAGACCAGATGAGGCAGACCTCAGAAGTGCACAATTGTCTCCATTCACTAAAGAGGAGTTTAAGATTACTGGTTCTGATGTATTTGCCTACACTGGAAACAGGAAATACAACCACAGAAAATGCTACACTACAGTTGCAGAGAATTACAAAAGAACCTTACCATGTCCACCGGCCAAGTAACTGTCAGGATCCAAGGATAGGCCATGAATTTCTTGTACTGCAACCCAGTTTCCTGTAATGCATGAGACAAAATTTTTAAAGCTTTTTCATGAAATGGTACAGTTAATTAACAAGAGCACCACAAAGTATGCAGCATATTTAAAAGGCTATTAAAACTTAAGACAATTCGTATTACCTGTGGCTCATACAATCCAATACATTAAACAAAAATCTTATCCTTTCTCATGTCAGTATTTTTATTTATAACCAATGATAGAAAAAAACCCCACACTTCTATATAAAACCAGAGTTTTCTTGCTACAAGAGACAACTTGTTTTTAAAATTTATAAGCAAACATATACAATACATAATCCTCATTATTAATTCCAAGTTATTCCTCCCTAGCAAGTCTAAGTATATATGCCTACAATAACTAGGTACTATAAAACATCTACACTCTAGACAACCATTCTGAGCTTTTCAAAATACAGAGAAATGTTCTCAGCACTAACGTGATTTGATTTGAGATGTTTCCTCAACTCTGCAAATATTCCAAGATAAAAAAGACACAAAAACTACAGTTCTTTATCAGGCTCAGTGGAGCACAACAAGTACTCCTATCCCCATCTGGCTGTACAGTTACACATCAAACTTAAGTCTTCCATTGCTAAACATTTCAGCAACAAAACAGGAGAGGGAAGGAAACCTACGAAAGAACAAAGAAGTGCTGCAAGAAATAAAATGCAACATTCAGGAAGAAAAGCAGAAGAGAGAAGTGGAATAGTTTAAGAAAGAGGGAAAACAAAAAGCAGTGGTCCTAAACACAAGCCTATCTCTCCACTGAGGAATACTGTGGCCTACAAAGAGGAAATAAATGCCTCTGAATTACCATATTAAAGCCATTTTCTGCTTCCAATGGCAGTACAAGTATTCACAGAATCACAGAAAGACTGAAGTTGGGAGGGACTGTTTGAGATCATCTAATGGTTCAAAGCTGTGCCAGGGGAGGTTCAGACTGGACATTGGGAATCACTTCTTTACCAAGAGAATGATCAAACCCTGGAACAGGCTTCCTAGAGAGAGGTGGTCGATACCCCAAGCCTGTCAGTGTTTAAGAGGCATTTGGACCGTGTCCTTAACAACATGCTTTAACTTTTGGTCAGCCCTGAATAGGTCAGGCAGTTGGACTGGATGATCACCGCAGGTCCCTTCCAACTGAAACAGCCTAGTCTAGCATAATCCAACCCCACCTGCTCAAGCAGTGTCAGCCAGAGCAGGCTGTCCAGTGCCATGCATGACTGGTATGCCCTGCTCTCAATTCCTGGTAGTGTGGTTAGCATAACTAATGCCATTTCATGAGGCAAGCAGCCGTTCTCTGGGACCAAGTAGGTCATCTATTCATTCCCTTTCTCTCATTATCAGGCCCTGAAGGTCCTGTGAACCAAACAGACAAATCAAACCTATTTCTTCTTCCCTGTCCTACCAGCCTCAAGGTTCCTGGGCACCAGGCCAATTACTCCCTTCCTTAGCAGCCTTGAAGGTCCCAGGCACCCAGCCCGGGAGGCGGTGGCGATGATCCCATCACAGAGTAGGGAAGCACAACAGCACACAGAGCACTGTCCATAAAATCAAGCAGTTACAAGGCCTAAGTGGTGAAGGTGGACCTGAGCTGCTGATGGACAGTGAAACTCGGGATGCCCCAGCAGCCAGAGACACCTCCACTATCATCAGCATCCTCCAACGACTGAGCAAGTGACTCATATTCTTCTATGTTTTTTCAAGTATACATAATGATTGTTATATTGATACAGCAAACCATGTACTGGGATTTGGCCTCACAATGACATCAGCCAGCTCTCTCAGAACTCCTGGGCACATTCTGTCAGACCACGTGGTCTCATGTGTGTTCAGTCCATTTCAGTGTTCCCTAACCTGATCCCCCTCCACGGAGGGTAAGTAGTCTTTGCTCCAGACTTTTCCTCTGGTCTCAGGGACCTGGTATTTCTGAAAGCCAGTCTTTCCAGTAAAGACAGAGCCAAAGAAGGCATTGAGTACTTGGGCTCTCCTGTGTCCTTTGTCACAAGGGCCCCTGCCCCATTTAGCAGTGGGCTCATGTTTCCCTTGATCTTCCTTTTGCTATTGATAGAGTTGTAGTATCTTTTCTTGCTGCCCTTCACATTTCTTGCCAGACTCAACTCCACTAATGTTTCCCACTAGCACTAGTGAGAATTTTGGAAAGTACTGGTACATGGATATAGTGTTGCACTTAATTAATTTAAAAGTAAAGCAACAGTTAAATCACTGAAATTATCAAGAATGAAGAACTACACAAAAACCTTTAATTTTCTGATCCTCCAAATGCTATCAAGAAACAATATAAATCAAAAGGCAAGCTGAGGTACTCAAGCAGATATCTGGTAATATTGTCTGCTCTCATTACTACTTTCACTGCCATTATCATTTGATTTGAAAAACTATTTTCGAAATCACAGTAGTCCTATACAGCACTACTTAATCACTAAGTTATGTTTCCAACTTATGAAAAAGATAAGAGAACTACATGTGAACAGAAATACAAAGACTAAACAACTCATTTGAAAAGAACAAACTACTTTGCTCTTCCTCTTATCGTAGTTTTGATTTTTAAAAAAAAGGTCTAATCCTCAAGCTTTCTTCAATAACCTAACAAAAATGGTTAACAAAAATGGTTGCTTCAGACATACTTTTTCTATACTAATGCTGGCTTAATACTAGTCATACTACATCAAAAGTAAATTTAGCAAGCTGACAGATACTATCTTCAAAAATACTTAATTCTGTATAGATAATTCTAGGGGGGGGTTTTAAGTCAGTTTATCTAAAACCAAAGAATTTCAGAATTCACTGGATTTAGAATTAAAGAAAAAAAAACAACAGAGACATAGAGTATCTAACACGGGAATTACGACTTCCTTCCATCAGTAAAATGCTTCACTAGAGTAGCATGTCAAAACACTGTCCCAAAAACAGTTACTTTGTTTTTACAGCATGCAGAATACAGCTTCTAAGACAACTGTAGAACCTTCCTTTCTGCCCACCAGGACAGGTGGAAAGGTTACAGAGCTGTAACACATCCAGGCTGACGATAGAAACAATCATCTTTGTACCTTCCAGAGTGCCTATGCTACCGTGAGTGCTGTTCAGGGCTAATTTAGTTGGGGGAAAAATGCCAGCTTACTAATTCATATGGTCAGACACATATCGGATCATTTCTGTCAAAAATTAGTCCAAGTGCTACTACACTTCTGAAATGAAGAAAACTATGTTGGCACATTCATCCTCTGTGGGAATTTCTACAGCAGCTGGTCTTTGAGAGATGCCCAATTAAAGCAAGGTTGATGGCTGCTGCTTGACAAATCAATTCAGAGGTGGCAAATACAGAAAAAAAAACAACACGAAACAACTGTGAGTGCTGCAGAAAATTTGATGTTGGCATAATTAGCCAAGTAACAGTCTAACAGAGAAACAGTATTGTAAAGCTATGCATTTTTCCGAACAATCCTTCACTATTGTTTTGACAATGAAAAAGCAGAAATACATTTTTCTTATTCCCTATGACATAATATAGTTATAAAATTCATATTGTCAGTAAAGAAAGGAAAATATTCAAATGAAATATCAGCTAAAAACATATTTGAATGAGCTTATCATTAGTCCACAAGAGCATCTTTAAAAGGATCTATCAACCAAACACCAAAGGAACCATTTACCTGCTGCAATGCTGGCTTGTATTTACCTCTACAAAGGCGCTATCAAAAGAACTCCTAAGAGAAAGCCAGATTCAGGAAGACTGTAGTTAGATAGCTCTAATAAAACTCTGAAAATAAAAGTGAATGAAAAAAAAAAATCCTGCTACGGCTAATATATGGGCCATTACAACACCAAATTTCTCTTGTGAAAAAGAGTATCATTTTCCTGAAGGAAGGAAGTAGGACACAGCTCCTGAGAAGCAGCAGGAACTCCATCTAGGGTGGCTATTAAGGTAAAGCCTGTGTTTATATGAAAAAGGCATGCAAAGTCAGTGCTGTGCCTACCTCATCAAAAGTCTCTGTCATTTTTCGCATGACATCCTTCTTGTGCAAACTTTGAAACATCTCTGCTGTTACCATGCCTAGAAAAGTAAAGTTTTAAAAAGAATTACTACTGACAAATGTATTACATTAATCAAGTACAAACCACAGTAAGGACCGTATTTTAAATTTAGAAACACCAAGAAAAAGGGACTCAAACAGGTTTATCTCTGTTTACGCTGATACAGGGAATGTAAACATAGGGAGACACAAATTCATTTATAGTAGAAAATGTTGTCATGAAATACCAAAACTGAAATTCATATTTAGAGGAATGTGCCCTATGCTGTCTGGCATGGCTGTTTTCTCTGTCCATTCATTTACTTCAAGGATTTACTAAAATTTTGCCCACTGCTAGTCAAGACCCCAAAACACTTCCCATAAGAGAAGGCATATTAGTCAAAGACCTAGAAAAAAAATAGAAAAGTAAAAGGTATGTTCTAGCTGCTTAAATACACTCAGAAGTTTCAGACTAACAGAACAGTCTTCTAACAGAAAAGTCTCATTGCCACCCTGAGGGATTTTGCTAGCAAACTGCCCCCAGAAGTCACTTTGTCTCAGTGTTTGTTATGAAAGAGACAGCTTCACAACCCTCTGGTAAAAGTAACCGCAATGAGGCAAGAGATTGCTTTACTAGCCACCAAAGCAGGAAGCTTGATTTGCTAGTTGTTTATTTTCAAATAAATATATTAGCAAAAGAAAAGAGACCAGGAAATTACAAAACAAATGGCAACTGATACGCTGGATTTTAATTAGAACAGTCATCAAAATCACCTTCCCTATGTGGGGATTCTGCAAAGTGATGTGAAATCTGACCTTGCAAACCATGTTCAAATACAACTCAGAGTTGGTATGCTGTAAACACAGAGTCAAAGAATTTAACCTCGACATTCTTTGCTATTAGTCCTGCCCATCTGGAGTTTGTCTTAACAAACAGCTCAGATTATAAGTACATGATTTACTGGAGATAAAAATTCCATTTTAGAAAGCATACTTCAGACTACTCTCACTCATAGAAATGGAAAGGGCTACTAAGAGGGTAAATTACCTTGACAGCCAGAGCACTGAATGAAGAAGTTGATCAGATCTAGAAGTGCCACATTCCTGTCTTGTTTATAAGCTTCAACCCAGTCATCTACTACAGACTAGAACAGATTAAAGGAACACATTAGTCAGGAGCTGAACACAGCATGTTGCACTCCACTGAGGACAGCCATAATAAAGACACAAACTAACATTGTTCCATCTCCATTAAATCACAAAAATGAGAATAAACTCCACATCATTTTGTTCCACTTCTAATAGTACATGCAAAAGACTCCTTTTGGAGCAAAATGAAGTCTTGAACTGCTCATACACAAGTTCTGCTATAGGCAATGTTGCCATTCACAAATGCTTTGTTCCCTGCTAACAGAGAAAATAACCACAGCCTTAATAAACAAAACACAAAAAACCCCAAAACATAGTTCTCCTGATTTCTTGACTGTACTGAGGTAACAGTTTCATTAAAAAAATAAATTTAAAAAACCACAAAAAACCCACAACAACCACCCAAACCACAACAAAATTCTTCCCCAACACCACATTTAACCTCTGCAATAATTAATAATAATTAATAAATAATTAATATCAAATATTAGCAATTGTTCCTGGGAGTTTTCTTCTCTAGCACCCAGTTTTTGCAGAAGGCTGAAACAGTTCACGTTCTATACTTAACCTAAAAAACAACTCCAAATTTCATTTCTGGGGCAGTAGAGCCTACAGCCTGTATGAGACACAGGCCTGTTGGGACAAGCCATCCAGCTTCAATCCACCTGTAGTGCCACACATGTGTAATGAATTCCAGCAGCAGCAGCCTGGACTCAAGCTGTTGCCTTTCCAAGCCCTTCATATCACGCTTTGCACAGCAGAAGCTGAGCTCTTCAGGGAGCTCCACTGAAGTTAACACAGCTGTAGCATGGCAAAAGTCCATCCACACAAACATCCTGGACTAAGGTCTCGCATGCAAAATATAAATGTATTTTTCATGTGTGCACACATACACTTTGCTTACAGACACTACATACTGGAGACATGTATAACTCTGTAAAAAAATATTTGGGCTTCCAGATTTTAAACCTTCATGTGCATATACAAATATATACACATACACTCACAAAGTAGGGGGAGGTGGGCTTCCTCACACCAAAGAAAATCGCTAACTATATAGATGCACAGGGAAACTGCTGTCAAACTGCACTGGAATGGGAATAAGAGGAAAATACCAAAAAGCAAGGTCCCAGAAAAAAAAAAAAAGAGCCTGATTTTCAGAATTCTGAACAACCAAACTACTGATGAACCTTTTCTGCAATTTTTTAAATAATTCTCTTTTCTTAAGTTCAGACATTGTTTTAGGAAAACTGGCTTAGGTGCATATTTCCTTCCTCTTTTAAAATATCTGACAGCTGCTTTTTCACCAAATTCTTGAAGGTGCATTCTTTTCAAGAGCCATACTCATAACACTTTTCAAATCAAACACGTTTCTTCTCCACCTATGCCAAAACGGAACAAAATTTCAATGCTCCAAAGTACAAAAAACTAAAATGAGCACTGTTTATCCATCTTCCCTCCACCAACTCCTCTCAGAATTCAGAGCTAGAAATACCTGCATGGCCCGCTTCCCCATGCTAACCACTTCAAACAACGTAACTGCCTCAACCACTTCGCCATTCTGCAGCCGGCTCACTCTTCTGCTACTGGAAGAATTTCTCCTTATGTTTTCACACTGTTCTCGGACCTTTCGTTTCTCTCTCTGAAACGAGTCAAGCAAAGAAAGTATGGGAGAAAACACAACACAACAGTCATTCACAGATACATGAATAAACCCCTAATAACACATTCATTTTACTCTCATTGTAATGATTTTCCCAGGGTGTTAACTTTTAAGTTTCAAGGACACTGATAAAGCCTTATCAAATATGACCATAGTGGAAGGAGATGAAAGAAAGGATTTACCAGTTTGAATTTTTTCTCAACAGTGAGAGACAAGCATAGGAAAGAAGCTTCTGAACAGTTGTTTACTACCAGGAAGGCATTTTTCATTGGCAGCTGTAATTTCTGAAGAATAGACAGCAAGCACAGAAGCTCTACTACATCTTTTCACTCACAGGGTAAACACACAAGCTGCAAATTAACCTGAGCTGCACACAATGCACAGCTAAGGAGGAACACAGAGAACTTTTGAACTCACTGTTCAAAAGCCAGCATAGAGGAGCTGATGCCAACAGGATCCGAGGGTCAAACTGAATCAGATGAGTAGACTTTAGATGCACTGTATTGTGATGGGTTCATTTAATAATTTTGTAACAATTGAATGAGACAGAAAATTAATTCCATAATTAGGAAAAAAAAAATCAACTTACTGGTATTTTCAGGTTGCCATTTGTCACACAGCTGCCGTTCTGCACAGCAGACTCAGGCACAGTCTCATCATGGACAGCATTCTCTCTGAAGCATAACAAACATGTGGAAGGGGTTAGCAGTGAGAACATAGAGCTACACACTTCAGTACAAACAACAGAAGAAAATAAAAGCATATATACGTTTTTTAATATTTTTAATGAATTGTTTGGAAGTTATGTCTTTTTGTTACTAAAAACCAAACAGTACAACTGAAATTTGGGGTGTTTTTCAAACTATTTGCTTTCCTGTAAGATATACAGATAATGAGAAAACTAGCAAAACTATCAAAGATGTCAAGGAAGTAAAAAGTAAATGAAGCAGAAAGCTGATGTTGACTTTAGGTAGCCTTTGCTGACTTAAGAACAATAACACAAGTATGCATTCACTTCATGGGTGCTCTACATAAAACAAGGTAATAACATCTGATGGGTCTACAATTTAAAATGAAAGAGAGAAACTGTTTTATCTTGTCTATAAAACATGCTGAAGAAAAAAGACACATAAGAAATTTCATTTGCAGGTCATTGCTAATATGATGGAGGAATAATGTGATAAATAAAGATGCACCTTCTAGGAGATCTGAAGCCATACATTTATCTGCAATGAAATCATGCCACTGTTCATCATTCCCAATGCTAACAAACTGCTTTGCCAAAGGTCATGTTTGAGCAGACGAGCTGGATCCCACTTGTGCAGCAGGTCCAGTACTGGTAGCTGGCTGCTATGGCCTCCTTTTAAACTACAGTGGCCGGGACATGAAGCCAGTTGACTTGTACTATAAGAAGGCACAAAAAAAAAGTAAGTATGAGAGTGTACAGTCACTTTCATGTTTGTGATACTGCTGCAACAAGAGAGCGTACTAACACAAGTGACCACTTTATAAGAAAAAAAACAGTGTATTACACTGTCAGATACAGCCATCTCTCCAATATCCAGTGTTGGTTAACCCAGACAGAGAAATAACTGTGCTATGGATGCAGAGCCAGCTCGACTCCAGCTCAGTTATCAGTGTCAGATAAGCACTGCTGCTGTTCTTCCCAAGGCTGTTTCAGTCAGACATCACCTCTACAAAGCAAATCCTGAGGCTGCATAAGCGTCAACTGCAAGACCAAGGTCCTGCTATCCTAATATCATTTCATTAGTGAGAGCAGACATTAGTTTTTTATTTAAACACATCTCCCTTTACTTTTTTAATCTATTGGGACACTTCACTGCAAGCAGACTCCAAAGACTCCTATAAAAATTCTATATAAATATAAAGTCTATTAAAAGTATAACAAATTTCTAAATACAATTATGCAAATATTTAACTCTCCTCCAGAGAAAAGTCCCATGAAAGTCAAATTCAGTGAATGTCTTGTCACAGAAAAGTTAAAAATATGCCACTGTATTCGACAGATGGAAGCCAACAAAACAATTCAGGATGAACCAACCCTTACATCAGCTGTCTGGACTTCTGCACGTTATAGAAAAGAGAGGGATGAATTGTGCAGAGAAACATCAACAGGCTGCAAGTCAAGGTGCCACAGAAGCTGGGATTCCCATGAGAACATTATTAAGAGAATAAATAGCAGCTGGGATTTATACAAAGGCAATCTTTAAGACTAAACTATATTATTATTAAGTATAACAGGACCTTGAACCAGCCTAAAAGTTGTTCAAAACAATACAAAGCACTGTGTGCCTGAGTTATCTCGACCAGAAGACTGGTTGAACGGTATGTGTGGTGTGTGGCAGGATATCTCGGTCTTGGAACGTCTGGTCATAAAGTATGGGAAATGATGGATGGAAAAGTGCTGTAGCACACAAACATCCTGATTGGCTGCAAAGTCAGATCCTTATCTGTAGTTATAAAAGTAGAGGTAGAAAATAAAAACTTCGCTTGGCATTCATCTGCTGAGTCGGCTTCTTGTTTTCAGCTCACTGCAGAAGCGTAGTTCACAACTGAGTCAGGACACTATAAGCAATAGTTTGCAAAAGTTTTCAAATGTTTTCTTTGATTTGTAACTGCAAGCCACAGAGACTAAGTAACTCAAGCACCACCAGAGGCTTCCTAGTTGAAAAGAACAAGCGGAAAGAGAGAGCAACACGTATTGCTTCTCTGATGCCCGTAAGCTCTTCCCACATTCTTCTACAGACCACAAACAAAAAGAATCCAAACATGTTTGTCAAGGAGTTGCTTCTCCTGTGTGATTACATCCTTTCACTCTTGTTTTCAAAGCAGAATGTAACATTTTGGGGCTGGACTAACATGTCCTTACTTGTGCTGTTCCACTAGAACTACAACTCAGATGCAAGACAACACTGTGGTAACACATTACCTGTTTCTCCATTATACGTCAACAAAATACTCAATGCGCTCCCAAACAATTTTCCTGGATCATTTGCATGTACTATTTATCAACTTATTCCAATCAATAATCAAAATAATTGTATTTTATTTCATTTCATTTCAAAAACTCTAATTGAGTTCACGTTGAACAAGAACATTTAAATGACAAAAAAATCAGAACTGCTGCAGGACGGTTCAGCCAAGTACTTGTCTGTTCACATACTGCTTTTAATATCTCTGTTTAGAATATAGTTCTTTGAAGCTTTAACTTATGAGTCTCTTCCCGAACATCCTGAAGGATGGCACTGTAGTTGGTACCTACTGGCCCAGTGCTACTTACTTTGTCAGCTGATGCCAGGCAAAACACACCTGTAGTAAAAGGGGCTCAACAGAGTAAGTGAATGCCTGGCATATGGAACAGCGCCTTTACCCAAGCTCAGCAAAACCTCCAACAATGAGAAGACCATTGATCTACAGCATCCTCATGGTGGGCTAACAATGCCAAGTAAAACAACATCTCTGTGATGAAACCAGTCAGAGTAACTTCCACACAAGCACTAAACAGCTGTCTTAAACATTCAGTAAATGTAACTAAATACTGATACTAAAAAGCCATTTAGTCTGAATTGTTTTGGTCACCAGTGCACCACAGCACACAGCAATGCCAGAGGAAGCAATGTAATATAACAGACAACCTACACAAAAGTAGAGTTTTTTTTCAAATCTAGATACTATCAATACTCATGTCTCTCCTTTCTGTTCTTTTTTCTTTTTAATAGTGATGGTTCTAGTGAGACTATTCATAAGTCACATAATTAAACATTGGCAGGAACTAGACCAGAGTCTAGAAACAGAACCCTGTGAAACTACTTAGAAATTAAATGAGAGATTTTAATGGAGTTTTTATTTGCACAAACAACCACGTTTTTGCTGAAGAAACTGTAAAAAGAATTAAGACACCTTCTCGAACAAAATAGGAACCACTATATCTAGTTGAGGGTGACTTGATAATTGCTGCAGCAAGCCTTATACATAACTCCATTTAACAGCTTTTCAACAATATGAGTGCAACAGTGAGTTTGACAAATTTTAAACTAGTTGGGTTTTCTTTTTTGCTCCCCTCTATTAGTCTCCACCATACTGACCAATTCTGCCTACCCAAATTCACCACCTCATGCTCTGGTAAGAAACACTTCTCAGCCATTTACTTTGTTTCCATCAGCAATCAGTAACAAAGCATAGGTAGAATTCCATTCCTACCTCATCCTAATTTTCCCCTTTATACCCCGTTACATATAGCGCACAGCCTCATTTTTACCTTGCATTCCTGTCACAATACAGTCCGTTCACTAGCACTTGAGGTATTACTAATGAGATAAAACCAGCTGAAGTAGGAAAGAAGCAAAGCCCTTCATCTAGTATTCAAGCAGAATATTATTGTGAGAATTTTTGAGTTCTGTTTTCTCATCTTAATAAACACTTGGAACAGATTTAGTGACTCACACTTCAAAAGAAAGGAACCTCTTTGTAAGCAAGATAACATATTCCTTTAGCTGTGTAAAAGAAACAATTAATCCACTTACTGGAAGAATCCTACCTGTAGATTTTTAAAATTATAATTTTCAGTATAACTGCTTCATCTTTTAGAAGCCACATAAGATCAGCTAAACAATTGCCAGGTGCCTTCCTGGCACTTCTGAAACTAAGAAGTTGGTTTCAGATGAAACACGATGGAAAGGACATACAGGAAGCTACAAAAATTGTCACCATGGACTAGAAGGAATAAAAGGAAAAAAACCTGGAGCAGATTTGCCCAGAAGATGTCAGGATCAGCAAAGATTGGGCTGCAGTGAGTCCAAAGCATGCAACATGGGATATCTAAAAAGCTTCACTCTTTGGAACTGGACAATATATGCCCAAATGTTTTAACTTTACCATTTATTTATTTATATCTGTTCTTTCTACATCCAAATACCATTCTGTAAGCTATGGTATGAATACATTTGGCTTATACATCATCTCAACTGATGACTGAAAGATACATTGTGAAATGGAAAAGACTTGATGTATCCCTGATAAAAACAGCTATAGAGAAGCAATGCCTCCCTCAGTGCCAACAGGGAGACCACAGATTACCTAGTACTGCTCCCCATCAGCACCTCAAATTCACCACTGAAGCGAACACATGAGCTGACAATGAATCTGTCCAGTTTTTTGCTTGCTTTTTTGTTTTCCCAAGCAGGTTCATTTGCACTGCAGTGACTAAAGCACAGAAAAGCTTGTAAGGCCTAGGTCCCTGTCAATAAGCATGAAATAACACTTTTAAAAGATGCTAAGTGGAAAAAAATTAAGACATTAGTAACAACACACAGTGCACATCACATCTCTTTTTCCTCACCCAAATGACACATTGTAGACTGCCTCACTATCCACAGGGCACAAATTCAAGGGTTAGCGCCCCAATTTACCAACAAATTTTCTAGATAACCTGCGCCAAGTCTTACTTTTGGCTGGGAAGGTTATTGGCTGTGTTGGGCTCGGCTATCATTTCCGCTACATCATTCCAGCAGCACAGGCAGCAAGCTAAGGCGATCAGCACCGCTCCTGACGAAACTTCACCGAGATCGGGAGCGTTCAAAACTTCACAAAGCTTCGGCTCTCGCAGGCAAAACTGGCAGACAAAAACTGTCAAGAAAAGAAAACAAAACGAGTTAGTTCTAGGTAGTTCCCCGAAAATTAAAGTCAGAAAACCAACTCGCAGAAGGGAATGCGACTTGGAGACAGAAATGAATTCAAAAAGGAGAGCGCGGAGGCGGGGCCGC
>NW_010183322.1:0-14557 GCF_000695765.1 Mesitornis unicolor
GGCACTGAGGTCAGACTGACAGGTTTGTAGTCCGCCGGGTCTTCCTTCCGGCCCTTCTTGTAGATGGGCATCATGTTTTCAAGCCTACAGTCGACTGGGACCTCCCCAGTCAGCCAGGACTGCTGATAAATGATGGAAAGTGGTTTGGCGAGCACTTCTGCCAGCTCCCTCAGGACCCTGGGGTGGATCCCATCTGGCCCCATAGACTTGTGTATATCTAAGTGGTGTAGCAGGTCGCTAACCACCTCTTCATGGATTATGGGAGCTTCACTCTGCTTTTCATCCCCATCTTCCCGCTCAGGGGACTGAATACCCAGAGTACTACTGGTTTTCCTACTAAAGACTGAAGCAAAGGAGGCATTAAGTACCTCAGCCTTTTCCTCATCCCCAGTCACTATGCTTTCCCCCACATCTACTAGAGGGGGGAGACTCTCCTTAGTTCTCCTTTTGTTGCCAATGTATTTATAGAAACCCTTTTTATTGTCTTTAACAGTACTAGCTATATTGAGTTCCAGCTGTGCTTTGGCCCTTCTAATTGTCTCCCTGCACAGCCTCACCATAGCCTTGTACTCCTCCTGAGATGCCTGCCCCATCTTCCAAATATCATAAACTCTTTCCTTTTTCCTGAGCTCCAGTCAGAGTTCTCTGTTAAGCCAGGCCGGTCTTCTTCCCTGCTGGCTCGTTTTCTGACACACGGGGACGGCCATCTATTCATCTATTCTAGTCATCTATTACTGCTTATTATGAGGGACGTCAGATGACCAAATAAATCTGTAGTCTCACTCAGTAAATTTTTTCTTATATTCTTATATTGTGTTATTAAACCAGAGGACAGAGAACTGAAAGGCTCTACAGCTCATTAGTAGTCTCTTGTGATACAAGCACCAACTTTAAGCTGAAAAATACCTTACTTTCTGGAAAGAGAAGGCATTTAAATATTAAATATTTAACATTTTTGGCCTTTATTACAGAACTCAAAGAGGCAAGAGTGCACATTCTCTGCTTGCACTGACAAAACTTTGTCTTCTATACTGCACTGCTTGTTTAACCTCCTAAGCCTGGAACACTCAGACTGTGTACATTTGAAATTACAAACATTAAAGAAAATACAAACAGTTTTGAAAAACACATTAAAAATATTAAAAAAACCTAATATTACTGCAAGGGCTAAATTATTTTTGAGTACAAGATCCAACAATAGAAAGCCATTCCAAAAATTATTTCTGTGATCCTTTCAATGACTCATCTGTAGCATGCTGGTGGTGTTTTTCATACTTCATCCCCTGTGGCTATAACAAAAGCAAAGGATTTAGCTCAAAAACTTCATAATCACAACTACAACCTCTTCCTTTCTAGAAAAAAGAAGTATCAGAGAGAAAGGAGGTATCACATCTTGTGAACTAGTCCATGTAGAGGAGATCTATCCCTACTCAATTTCTCTTCCTGGTTTTAGAAACAAATTGTGGTATAGTGTTTGCAGATGTTAGAAGGAAATAAAGTGTTTGTGTTCACACCACAAAAGAAGACAGAACTCAAGGTCCCTAAATCAAAAAAGCACTGCTATACTCCACTTGGTTAAAGCAGGATGCGTGAGCCGCTACATCTATGACCAAGAATGGCCAAGCTCTCCCCACCTTCCTAGCAGCAGAATCAGAAACCTTAACGCAGATTCAGATGCCATCAAGTGACAGGAGCAGAAAATGGTAACACAGACAACCATAAATCAGCTTCTTGGAAAGTTGGGCTCTATCCTTTGTTTGGCCAACCTTTCTCAGATTCTTAGTTGAAACTACTAAGCAGTGCCACAGGCATCCCTGTGTGAAGCCTAGAAGCATACAGGGATGGTAAGGTACAGGCAACTTCATGGGAAATCTAGGACTAGGCACCCTAGTCCCTAATTTAACTTACACTCTACTTTATAAGGCACCAGAAGGTAAAGATGCAGGGTAGAGCTGATTTCTCCCATGTCACATTAAGGCTACTGGCTTTCACATCATACAAGACTGTCCACAAAAGGGAAGTAATGAGGTCTAGTAGAGAAAAAACATTCTTGAAGATATGACTTAGTGTATACATCAGCTTCATAGCACAAAAGTATCCCACGGCACATAAGAGGAAACCAGGGTGCAGTCACACATATCCACAGTTTGACTGTATTACATCTTCCTCCATACAAATAGCAACTACTTAGCTTACAGGAATAAATGGAAAATATCTTGGTGCCTAAGTGAGTAGTAGAAGTGCAGTGTGGAGGGAAACATCTAAGCAAAGGAAGCAATACACAGGCATTTAAAAAACAATACCTTAAAAACAGTCTTGCAGCGCTTTTAAAGCACTGCCTTTTCTGTCTCAAAACCCATGTTTAATTATTTTCCCAATAGTTTGATTTTTTTAGGAAAATATTTGAAATAATTAGTTTTAAAATGCTGCAGGGAGCATTTCAATTACTATTATCCACTTCCTCCTCTTTCATGCTCAGGGACTGATGACAATCAGAAAGCCCAGATGCCAGTCTGTATATTACAGTCTCAGCCAGGGTATTTGGCTTCTTGGCGAGATCCACAGGCAGTTATTCTGGCAGCTCTCAAGTTGTCCCTGCCTTGTAAACAATTAAGGCTGTTGACTGACTTCTCAGACTACCCTGTTCTGGACATCTGGGCTTTTTCCCCTCCCTTTACTTGTAGCAGAACAGCTGTTCTGTGCATGTACTGCATTTGTGCAAGTGTACATCCAGTCATTTATTCATTAATGAAGAATCAAGAAAAGCATGTTTATATAGGTCCCCTTTAAGTCACAAAACAGAAGGTTATCCCCTATGCTAGTATGCTTTTGCATAAATTAGAGAGAAAGTTTCCAAACAAGTAGACAGAGAAATATGCATGAAAGGCCATATCTGGGAAAAGGTCTCTACACACATGTAGTTCTCTGGCAGGTGATTCATATTGCCTGCTGCCTTCTCCTGAAATCTGAATAACACTTGTTTTAACATGTGCCTAAGAAAGTTGCCAGAGACTGTAAACCCCAGCTCTGACCTTAGCCACCTTCTTCACTTCCTGCACAGAGTTTCCTCTACATCAAATGGGCCAGAAATGCTCCATATGTGGCTGATCTCTCAACAGTATTGACCTTATATTATTTATTATTTCATGAGTGCCATCAAGGTATCTGAGTCTGTGTGATACAGAGGGAAAGACGTGGACCCTATCTCATGAGACAGAATGCTTAGTGCAGACATCCAAAGTAATACCACACAGCATGAACAGATGAAGGGCCAGGCCCAAACTTTCATCACTCAACTATGTTATGATCTAACATTATTGCAGAACATGTGTGCTTTCAGTAAGGTCAGGTGTGCATGTAAAGATTTTCTTAGATTACCTATGACAAGATGGAAAGTGATAAAAATCAGACCTGCTTGACATAATTTATCTGTCCAAAACCTTAGCATAGATGAAACAAGGTCAAGAGAGAGAAAAAAAAACAAAAAACAACTCTTTGTGATTTAGCTTATTTTGTTTGATGAAAAGGTACAGGACATTGTAGCTGAAGAACTGTTTTGTTGGTATAACTTGTCCCTATCAGAAGGTTTTGCTGCTACAGCAACATTGTAAAATCCTCCTAATATACAAAGGTCTGAAACAGCTGTGAATGCCAGATACAATAGTGGAGGTGTTTTGAAGAAAGCTTGGGCTGAATACACTTGGAGGTTGCATACAATTAGATATCTACCAGTCAGTAACTACTTCTGTTCCTGGTTATACTCAGTAATGCACACGCTTAAAAGGATCAGAATATGCAGGAAAATGCCTTATATTTACAGCCAGGAAGAGAACACAGTTGGGTAGTTATGGGGGTACAACCTACTTCATGGCAATTTGTGTATAGACCCACATGCTTTGAGAAGTAACTTTACCCCAGCAAATAGGCAAGAAGATGATGTGGAAAGAAGTGAGCAGGCACAGCTAGAATCACTCACAGTTATGACTGCAAGGAAGCTGGAACTGAATGCAATAGATATGGGAAAGTTGTTAAAAGGATTTGAAAGCAAAATTAACATGGTCTAAAGGGTCATAGGGAAAATTTATTGGATTGGTGGGAAAGAATGAATCGAGAAATCTGAATATTGAGATGGGTGAAGAATTCAAGCCTAAAACTCTTTCTGTCAGATGTCCTGTCCTAGACTAGCTTACTGAGAGGATGTCACCCCTGCAACAGGGCAAACGCTCAAGATACCTAGTTCAGATGTAAACCTGAGGATATCCTACCCAGGCATTTTGCTTTTTATGCTTCATGGTATTTCAAATCCTGGTCTAAATTCCCATAAATGAAGAACAAACATGACTACTGACTGCCTACACATGCCCATCTGCTCAGATGGCACAGCTCCCACTAACAATTTAGTTGGGCAGTTTCACTAAAGTCTAGGTGCCAAACCAGCATACGTTTCACAAAGATAGTCTGTATGACACTACAAGCACCATTTTCTTTGCAAGTTTCCCTTGTCTGGGACAGGTTTAAAGATTGGCCATCTAATGCTCCCCTGCTAGCCTGGTTTCATAGAAAACGAGATTGTGCAATTGCAGTGTGACTCCTCATCTGTCAGCCTGCCTTCATCTTTCCTACAGTGGTTTGGCAAATCTCAACCAGGTTTGATAGAAGGACAATGGTTGCAAAGTTATTATTTTCCTATACATCTTATTAAAATAAAAGACTGGTTAGAGGAGCCCTTATCAGTTAATTTACTGAGGGAAGTTCAACTGTATGAACTAAATCCTTACTATACAACAGAAAATCTACAGGATAATGCTGTTTTACCCATTGGAAGAGCTACTGTCAGAACTTCACTGATAGACAGAAGGGAATCCAACTATTAGACCCAAATCCATAGTAAAGAGGACAGCTGCTCACAGAACAACTTGGTTTTGATCACACATCTCATCAAAGTATGTGACCAAACCACATACCTGAAGGCAAATCTGAAGAATCCCAAAGAATTTACAAACATTTCTGGCCACAGCTCAAACACTCCATGTGTGCAGCAGAATAAATTGGCAGCATACTCTCAGCTTGCACAGGCCAAGCACAGTACCATCCACCTACACATAGCAAGAGTGCATCGGAATATCTGTTGGGTTTTTCAGATTTTACAAGTTCCTCAGTAATTTCCTAATGAACGTTACAGAACTTGGAAAACTCCCGTAAGCTCCCTCACACTTTCCTGAATGTTCACTGTTGTCCATCAAGCACTTGGCCGCAGGAGAAAACTAATTCAATGAGCAAGTCATCCATGGACATGTATAGTACAAAAGACAAGCCTATGTGACAGCTTTCCCCAACTGGTACAGTCCTGTCCAAGTAACTGAAGCCTTGTCACTGATAAGGCTACTTACAAAGTTACACCATTAAAAACTCTAAGATATGTTGTACTCTAAAGACCATTGGCAGCAAACTGAGCTGTTTTTTCTGCCTCAACAAATGGCAGTGTAGAATGGAATGAGGAATTAAAGGCTAGTTTCCAAACAGAGTGATAACAAAAAGTGACCAATGCATACTGGTCATGAGAGAGGGCAATTATTTATGTTTTTAGCTTCAAAACAAAACAAAATCCACAAAACTATCAGCATACATATGTGAGCTCTACAAAAGCAGCTAGCTGTAATGAGGGATGGGGAGAACTACCACATTTGTGCTCATAGCATTGATGCAACCGCACAAAAATCAGTCCCAGCTGTCCTGGCTAAGAACAAGGAAGCTAAGGACATGAAGAGTACTGGATTAACAGTATTGAGGGAGATGGCCAGCACTCACAGCACGTAATTAATGTAATCCTGGGAGGAAGAAAGAACATCATTCTGTTTCTTTTCAAACGCACTGTGGGCCCAGATGATCCACCTCTACCAAGAAGTCTGTGGCAAAGGGCAGAATTTAATCTGGATGTGTGAACCATATGAATATCAATAGTATCAGTGTTCCCACCACGAGATCTGCCCTAAACCAGAACCCTCCCAAACTAGGATGTTACTATCAGAGAAGGCAGACCATCCTCACAATTCAGAATTCATTAACAGAAATAATTTTTACTTAAACCCTTTTTTGAAATTGATAATTTGTAAAATATAATTTTAAATTAATTGTTTTGTTTAAAGTAATAACAAGTCTTTTGTTTGGCAAATCTAACTTTAAGATTAGCATTACTGCCACTGATATTCTATCCTGAGAAGAGCATTCCCATTAGGAATGGTAAATTTTGCAGGTATTTTAATTGGCCCTTTTGCCCTTGTGGGATCAAATCACAGTTTCTATTTACAGGTGGTTGATATCCTACAGCATAGCTTCACTTGAGTTCCACATGTGGAACAGTGCCACTGACAATGACAAAGAGACAAATATAAAAGGGACCAACACATTATCATTCTGATTTTTCTAACTGTAGTTTAGGACTAAATGGAAAAAAGCATTCCTTGTGTTTTCTGAGAATCCTTTACTTTGATAGATAAAATTGGTGAAGACTTTTGAAGGATGCAATTTCACTGGCAGTTACTTCTCAAACCAAATCAATAACACTAACAATTTTTAATTGCAAAGCTCTTTTCACCTGAGTGGCTGCAGTGCATGTGCATAAGCTGCAATGATATTTATTGTATATCAGGATGGAAAAGCTAGACTTTAAACTATGTAACTTTCCATAACACAGTTTTCCTGAGAGCAGTTCAACTCAACAAGCAGTCAAGGAAAAGGGAGGGTGAATGCAGCAGATCTGTTCCTTTCCAGCTTGAGATGCAGATGAGACCACACCCAGCAAACCAAACCTTTGGCGTTCATCCACATGGTCCTCCAGGCTAGGGAAGGAGAAGCCATCAAACAACATAGTAATAAAAACCCTCCTTCCCTTCTCATTCTGGTGCTTGCTTTCTCACAGAAATAAACTGCCCTAAATGATAAACAAGGCTGTCAGATTCGTGGTCCTCCATAACTGTTAAGTAGCCATGCAAATCTTGTTTCTAGTGTGCTAGCAATTGCCCAGTTTCAATATGGTAGAAGCTACAGCCTTTTCTTCCCCATTCCTCACTGTGTCCATTGCACTGGACACAAACAGGGTAGACCCCCTCAGCACAGGCAGAAACATGTTCTCTTTCAAAACCCAACTACCAGTGAAGCAACAGGAAGACTCATTCATCTGAAATGTAAGAAGTAATCAAAATTCCCTCAAATTACAAGATTTTTACTGCAAGATCAACGTGCAAATAATTTGGTAGAACATCACCATCTGGTGGATACACCCACTGATGATTTGGTTTTAATTTTTTCTTTATTTCCCAGATAGTTCTCCAGCTCACTGAAGAATCTTAGATCATAAGTTCACAGAAAAACTGCACTCAATCCATTCAATAGTAATCTATAGTTTCTCCTTGGGACAAGATACAAACCTGTAAAAAGAGGGGAGAAATTCCTACTCTTCCATAAACCATCATGGGTGGCAGACCTGATAAATAAATAAGACTCCAGCCCCAGCTGGCTGGACTCTAACCAACAACTCTTCCAGGCTGCAGTGGAAATATCCCATCCTTCGTGGAAAATAACAGACACCTCCTCCAAAGTAAGTCACGGAACAAATAGTACTCTGCTACCGGCTGGTAAAATAGTGCATTCTACAGCAAAGCTGAGACTTCTTTTTCCTTTTACTCTCAGAACTAAGAATTAGTCTCACTATTAATGGAAACTGGTCACTTTGCATAGTCCCTACTCCCTAGCATGTCAGCAAAGTGCAAGATGCCATAATCTTCACAAGCTCTAACCGAATAGTGGAAGAGAAGGGGAGTAAGTATCCATACTGTCCTATGAAGGCAGTCTGAAGTCAGTCGAAAATCAGGTTATCTAAAAACACCATCTGCCCTTAGACCTTGCATCTCTTGTCCTTGAAACAAGATGATGAATATTATATTTTCTGTCTGCTGTCTTTAATTTTTTTTTAAACCCAAAGCTCTATCGAAAAAACTATATATATGGCAGGCTTGATAATCCTCTCATAGCATTATAAAAACCCAGCTTTTTTTCAGTCTGTTTCCTATTTGTAGGAACCCTCATCCCACAATTTCATATAAGTCCTGCAGCAATGGGCCTTATGTGATCATTCTCTGTGTTTATGTTTTTATCTGTTTATGCCCCTGCTTCTTTCAACCAAAATCTGAGAAAAGGTAGTGGTCTCTAGATCCATTCTGTTGCTGCAACCTCCATGTAACCAGGCTGATAAGGGGCGACTTTTGCAGCAGAGAGACTGCGCAGTGTGTGGAGCTCAGATGCCCAGAGACAAAAGTGCCCCAGTCAGTGAAGGAAAACTTAAACAAGGTCTTGTGAGACAATTCAAGCTTTGGTGCTCCCAAACTACATACAAAACCCATAGCCTACTATTACAAACAGTATAAAGGAGGTGGGGTAGACTGTAACTTACTCCCTTATTTCACAAATCCCTTAGCCTGGCACACTTAAACACTACATCATACTGAGAGCAGTAGATGCTTGGCAATGAAAAAGCACAAAAACTGAACTGTTTTCAATAGAAATTAGTGTTCTGAGATTATATAATAATGTTACACCAATATGAAAGCATAGGTAAAAGTTGACAAAATAAAAGAAACTCTTTTTGGTGAGATTCTACATAAAATGAAAACATAATGCAGCTGCTTCCTACTGTGCTTGTCAGGAGTTTGTAACATGAAGGTCCCATGAAAGACTGTGACAAGCAGTGACAGGGTGAAGGCTCTACAGCCACTCAAATTTATCCTATCAAATACAACTTGAAACAATAACAAATAATGTGTTTAAAAATAATAATTTTAGGTGTTACTAGAAAAAAATATTTTAACACATATTTAAAAAAACCCCGTCAAACAGTACTAAGAAATGGATATAAACTATCACTGGCATGGAAATTCAACAGTTAACAACAAAACACTGTCTCTTATTTGTGGGTGTGGAAGAGGTCCCAGGGCAGTTTATGACCTGGGAGAGAACCCGGTGTTTCAAAAGACTGTGAAGTCTCATGGAGAATCAAAACACCTGAGCAGTGGTTGAATTACCTAAAGCTTTTGTAATATGTTTAAAACAAAAGATCTTAAAAACAGCCAAAATACATACGCAGAATATGACAGGAAAACAGGATCAATAGCAGATCAGAGATAAACACATCCTTAAGGCACTGTCAATAAAAAGAAGTACAATTTCGATTCATTGTTGTGGCAAAAGCCACTTTGAAAAAAAAATGTTTAAAAGCAATTAAGCAATTTTACAGAAATAGTCTGCGATTTTGTGCAAAGGCAGAGAGAGACTCCAGGCTTGCCTCATCTCCTAGAAGCATCCCATATTCTTAGATGTGACGTTGCCATGACAACCACAACTTGGTGACCTCGTTATTTCAACCTAATCCTGCTTTGAAATTATAGTTGCTCCACCCTTTTGCCTGGCTAGCCTGATAACATAATCATTGTAAATGAGGATGGAAAAACACAGCAGGATACCATTCCCCCAGTGACATGGGACTAGTCTCACCTTATCAGGGAAACAGACCAACAATTAAACTGCACAAATCTAAAAGCTCAAAACTAGATTTTTTTGTTGTTGTTTGCTATTCTGTTTTGCAAAAAAAATCTAATAGCTTGTCAGTGCAGAGATTTGGGTTGGAATAGGGGCTTTGGGGGAAATTCCTTTTAATTTAATTTTATGTCTTTATCAGGAAATTAAACCAGCAATAAGGGGTATTTCTCCTTAATTATGCATTTGTTTTGACTAACAGCTGGAGGAAGATTTAGGATACACACAAAGAGTCAGGACAGAACTTGTTTAGCAAATCAGATTGGGGTTTTTAGGTCCAGGCTTGCCTTGCTTTATTTAAACTGGTTAAAGCAGCAAGCATTACAAAACCCCAGCTGTAGCCATTGTGGAAATAGTTACTGTATTTGCTCACATGTTGCAGGAACACTACTGTAATTCTGCTCTTATTAAACACATGGACAACAGTACTGTTGCTGTCGCAGATTCAAATGAAACATTTTCTTGGCTTCTTCGGGAGGGAATTCAGAGTTTTCTGTGTACACAGAACATATGAAAGCTAGAGGAGGAAAAAGCGGAGAAAATACCTTCAAAAGAACACAAATTCGAAGCTATTGACATGTGATCCAACTGAAGCTCCATAGACTGTAGTTCGCAAAGTCATTTTGTGACATACGTCTGTCTCCCTCCCTTTTCTGGCAGAGCAGTCTGATTTCTCCCTTTCTCATGTTTTAGTACATGTAAGCAGATTTTACCTTGGAGGTTGTGTCATCGCCTGAGACTTCTTCTAGGAACAACATGCACACTGAGGAAACTAAAATTATAAATAATGGTTATTATTAGGAGAAGAAGACAGAAGGTAAGAAAGGGGAGCTACTTTGACAGAGAAATATAGAGAACTATTAGCTTGCTCAGTATGGACACAGGACTTCAGTAATTATGGTTGTTTTCAGAATACTAATGCAAAGATATCCTCAATTTTAAGCTCATGTGCCTCAGCCAGCAAAGGGGCTGAGTCTACCTCTGGGGATGTGAACCCATGATTCTAGAAAGAAACTCTACTTTTTAACATTTGGAAAGGTGTAGCAATAAATCATTCTTTACAGCACTCATGACACAATAGGGAAGTTGGGTGATGCCCTCTAAAATAAAGCAGCAAGTACTCCATGCCCAAGCAGAGGTACCTATCAGGCACCCAGAGATCTACTCAGTGACAAGCCAGGCAAACCTTTACCCAGAACCTGTTTTATTAACAGTAGAATCCCAAGTCTGTTAGCAGTCATCAGCTCTGAGACATCTGGGCAAATAAATTGATTCTCTTCTAGTAAAGCTTTACACAAAATTTCTTTAGAACACTGCTTCAGCAATGCTTGGAGATAATTTTCCTGAATAGCCAAAAAAAAACCAACCTCAAAGCACTATAGTCACACACTGCAGGTACAACATGATGAGCTGAAAACTGAGCTTTTTCCTCTGTGCTATGAAAATATCTTTGTATTCAAAAGCATCTGCAACAGGCAGGGCTAAATCACCACTTGCCTCTGTTTAAAAACTTGCCACTCCCAGGTAGAGAAACGAAACCACTGACACAGTCACCTATGCCTGTGATCAGCACAAGGTGTCTCAGGCACACAGAATTTAGCTTTTCTCCCCCCCAAAAAAGGGAGACTGACAAAACACATAATTAGTTTCCCCCATGAAGGGATCACTTAACATCCCCCTCGCCTTCCCCTTCAAGTGGGGCAGTTTGCTGTCAATAGCTGATCATTAAATGATTAGAAGAAATGTGAATGTAACCATTAGACATTTATTTTTTGAGGTGTTCACCAGGAGTTAAAAATCAGTCTCCAATAAAATATTTTTCTTAAGCTCTGTTGAATCCCAAGAGCAGAGAATAGACATGAGTAGGATATGTTTATATAGCTCTGCAGCAAAGGAAGCAGGTTTTCCTTCACTAAAAGGCCAAAGTTCATTTTCTTAGAATAGCAGCATACATTCCAAAATGGTGCCTCACATCTACCAAGAGCTATCAGTGAACAAGTGAACAAGATTTATGTCCAGATTCAAATTTAGTTCTCCTACATACAATAGCAAAAGGCCAGACCATTCAATACTTAATCAGGTTTTGAGTCTGATTTTTCCAGCCTTGCTTGAGATCACCATGTAACACGTACAGACTGATTAATCTTTCTGACTACTAATTCTTACTCACAAATAGGAATCCAGAAGCCTGAAGTGAAATTCCAAGCAGGAAGTGCACTCTGAAAATTGATTTTTGCATATATAGTCCAAGTTCCTAATCTGTTACAAACTAGTTTTCTGTACTCCTTTCAAAAAAAGTAAAATAATGTACCTTTTACAGTTATGGTTCTGGATTTCAACAGCAGCTAATATAATTCTAACAAATCAAAACAGCTAACATACTGGGAGGAAAACTTTACTAAGTCTTCCTTGTGCAGTTAAAAGTGGATTGCATAGCAGACTTTTTGCTGAAGTTGGGGAACATGATGACTCCGTATCGACCATGCTATAGAGTCTGTAGGGATGAGTATTCATATACAATACAAAAGTTCTTATACACAAATTATTTTCTGTTTCGTACAAATTTAAGACAAAAACAGAAAGCAAGCTTCGCTTTTCTCCTGGATCAGTAGTGACACCTAGTGATCAACTACTACAGGAACAGCGCTTGAAGAGGACCACTTTTCTCAAAACTGTGCTAATATAATAAAAAAATAACGCTGGCTGTGGACAAAATGACGACAACATAAACCCTAGGATGTGGCAGGAGGAAACAGAACAAATAAATACTGACATTGACTATTGGGTGATTTCAATTTACATAGAAATGTTTCATGTGCTTTAAAGAACAATATGCTGCAATTCAAAAATAATGGAATGGATGCTTTTCATAAACAGGGAAGAAACCATCTGCAAAACTAGAATGCAATTACCCAGTGAAACCTGGAAAGGCTTTGGACAGAGCATTTCTACACATGAACAATCTTCATAGGGAAGGGAACACTCCCTCACTGTAAGAACCCCAATTTTCCATTTCATCCGAAGAGGATAACTACCAGAACAGAGCACAGCTGCTCCAGTGTTATGCTCATTCTTGTCGGTATAGGTAAAATTCACCAACGCATCTATATCAGAATAAGTTATCCCACTCAATATATGCCAGAACAGATCTTCTGCCATCTGGACATACTACTCTAGAACAAAAATTATTTGGTTACTGATAATTGCCTGGATCAGTGACTTGTGGATGCAGGGGAATACTAAGAAGACTACAGTCTTCTCATAGGCCTTGTTCAGTACTGGTCTTACATTCTGTATTATATGACTAGAGAAGAACTATGCAGGTGTGTATGTTCCCCAAATAGGTGGCCAGCTCCAATCTGTAGGTCACCTTTACTTTGTGACATACTGTCCACATAGACATCTTTTCCCAAGTGGCAATAATGCAGAAGTTGGCAAGCTGCAGTAAAGCTGATCAGTGTAATGGAAACAGTCTTTGCTTCAGTGGGAAAGGATGCCACTTTCTTCCTGAGAATCACTTCTTCTTTCCAGGTTTTCAGTGGGTTTTAAATTTCATAAAATGCTCTGCACTGCACTGGAAATACAAAAAGTTTAAAAGATGACCAGGAGTAAATTTAGGAGAATTCTCAGAGAAAGAGATTAGTCAAAATAGAAAAATTTAAGGAAGAAAAATCTGGGCAAATTCCATAGTAGAAGAGATTACCAGAAGATGTACACTCTAGATCAAAAGACAAATGTACCATTCAAAAGCAGAGCCACCAATTCCTTTGGCAATATATCCCAGATTATACTTCTGGTGGATTTTTAGTATCACAGGAATAAGTGGACAGTGAAGTCTGCATCAGTGTCCCTTATCTTCACTTTCTATTAATTTCTCATCAGAGAAAATGACTCCAAGTCTCAACACAGTAGAGATTCAGGCTTGTAATGTCCAAAATGGAGAAACCATGCTGATTTGTGCAAGGATGCTTGCACAGAACAGTTAAAATTGCAGATGGCTGAAGTAGTTGAAAAAGAACTTCAGTGAAAGGAGATACATCCATGACGAACAGCAAAAAGATCATTAACCACAGAGTCAGAAAGATATATGTGTTCCTGGGAGTTTTCAAGACAGGTGCACTAGAAAATGTGTTCAGAAATACAAAAGAAAACTCCTTGCTCTTTGAATTTCTGAAATAAGGAATAATGGGGACCTATGACAGAGAAAGTTTAAGAATTTTGTCTTACTAAAAGATGACAGTTGCAGCTGTAATTGATAAAAAAATATCCAATACAGTGACTGGCAGTATCAGAAATATGCGGCTTGTTACATCCGAAAATAAATCCAGCTGTGTTACTTCTGCTTTCTACAGGCAACTTGCCCCATAACTATCCCATTAGACTTGATATGTGCTCCTATTTGTACCACAACCTAGTACGAGGTACCCTCAAAGAGGAAAAAATTCCAACAGAGACCAGTTGATTACCCCAATGAAACAGCCTTGGAAAAGTCCTCAAAACAAGCCGCATTACAAAGGTCCCATGTTTCACCCATTAATTCTTTTCTTCACTGCCAGTAAGATAACTGGTAAGAGTAGCCAGTTACCTTGACCTGGTTTGTACTGAATGTTGGTAAGTTTAAAAAGGTACAGAAGTTTTTGTTGATTCAATTTACTGGCAAGACAGCCGTTACTTTTAAATAGAAAAAGAGCATAGATTCCTGTACTCAAGAAAACAGCTCTGTGTGTGACTGGTCTTTGATAAGCAGTTTTCACCCTGGCCCTGAGTCTGTGTAGTATTGCTAAGGGATACAGGGGAAGTTGAAATATAGCCATTATTTGACCTTTGTGAAATTTCTGAGAGTCAGAAAACCTTTAGGGGTCCACAAAAAGGAAAAACAATGAAAACCATTGACTTAAATTGGCAGGTCTTCAGTTTTGTTTCCATTTCCAGTGTGGGCTGGCTGTGACCTTGCAGAAAGTTCAGCCGG
>NW_010183322.1:14588-41870 GCF_000695765.1 Mesitornis unicolor
CAGGACATGTTTTACATTAAAAAATCCAGCTGTATCTTGTAACATCTCTTACTGAAGTGAACTTGATTTTAACTTGTATTACGATTTGCAGTCTTCTGCATGAGGTATCTTTCTTTATAAATAGTGAAAGAAAGGTCAGTAGCTATTCACAGCATAATTTATTTATTTGCTAATTATTGTAGATTACATCTGAAGTGAGGTGATGACACACTTGTTAGCTCTAATTACAACAGAAGAATCATTAGTCATAGCTTTATAATACAGCATAGGTGCTGTAGGCATTAAATAGATGTTTAACTTATTGCTGTACCACTCCTATGGTAACAGTGCAAATATCGTAAATATCCAGAGGTTATAAAAAAATTTGGAATGCTTCTGCTATTTTGCAGAGTTGTAATCTGAAATGCTGAATTGACAAAGAAACCAGATGCATATGCACTAGGGTGGGGAGTGAGAGAGACTCTCTTGACATTTCATAAAATGAAATGTACATAGTTTAACAAGAAAGCCCTCACCTACATGTAAAAATTCAACTTTTCCCCGAAATTAAATGGAAAGTTAAGATTCAAGAACATAACCTTGTAAACAGATCTATTATTTCTTTGTATCAACCCTTAGATGCTTTCCTAGGTGGTTTTGCCTAATGACCTTACCACAAAGTTCAACAAAATTGAGTGCAATGTAGTGAAAATACACTCAACTGATACTCAGCTTGTTCATGAGGAGTGTAGGCCTCTTAAAATTGACAAAACTGACAAGTCCTCTATTGCCTCCTATTTTACTGCTCTTTTGATTCAATGTGTGGCTTTGCAAGCATAAAGCCTTTATTGTTTGTTGGTTGAAAAGAAAGAAATACACTTCATTAGGCAAGATTTAGACTCTTTTATCAGTTTTCCTCTTTGGTGTAAATTCCAATGTGTTAATAGTACCTAGGTACAAAGGTAAAAATAAAGATATTTCATGAAGTTCTAGAGAATATCACTAGCCAGCTAAGGTCAGAACTCTGGTTTTATAGCAAGGAGTTTTTCTTTAAACCATTTTCTTGGAGATGCTAGGCAGCAGAGACATTGGTAAAATAACTCATGCTTTGGTTTTAGTGGTGTAATCATTGCCAGATCTAGTTCTAAATCCAGGGATTGCTACCCAGAATTTTTTTGCTAAGCCACTAGAAGGTCTGGTTAACAACAAGACCCCAAAACAGCTGCACTGGCAGCAGCAGTGATGCAGTAGAGGGTAGACATGGAGAATTGTGAACAAAAAGCAAAGAAAAAGGATGTTTCATTGCCTAAATCCAGAATTTCAAAACCGTATTTCTAAGCAGCAAAAACCTACTGAGCAAGTCTGCCCTAACTTTAATTCCCATGACCACCTCAACATTTCATGGGAGTAGACTGAGAACTACATTAATCCAAAAAGATATTTGGCTCTCTGTTTCAGGAAATAGGCCTGTAAGTAGTTATATAGCACAACTGAGGGAATTAAATTTGAGCAGAAAAATGCTTAAACCAATTTAATAACTAAGAGAACTGCCCAAATCATTTTGTCTTCCCTGATGCAGTCTGTGTTTCCAGGGCCATACCAAGTTATAACCAACCCAGTTTGTACTGAAGCCAAGTCCAGAAACAATTCAAAAGCACTTCATACATTAAAAAATGTTAAAAATTAATAATCCAATAAAGTGTTTGAATGAAATATACTGCATACAAAAATACAATATAACTAATGTATAAATACCCATGCATTCATTTAGGCTCTAAGTGTAAAATATCCAAGGCTCTGCTGTTTATTAATTATTACACAAGTCAAAAGAATATTTTATCAATTGCAAAACCAGGCACTTCAAAATTAGAAAAGACCCTTGTACATTCTGATGTTAATAAATACATTAAATCCCTGTTCATGTACCCTTTTTTATACCTGATCCTCATCAGCCGATTTCCAGTCTGACCAGAATCAGCACCATACACTTTCACTCCCAAACCTAGTCCTTATACTTGCCCTAGTAACAGTCAAAGACTGGTTCTTCACCGAAATTCATCAACAATAGTGCACATGAAAAGCTTCAAGGGAGAAGTCCTTCAAGAACCCAAACCTTTCTTTAAAAGCTTCTTTCCAGCCTCACTCCAACCAGATCTCCAGGCTTGATGGGTTGATTCTGCCCAGTTGCAAACAGGGACTTTCAAGATGGATGCTTGTGCCTAAAATCTGGCATAATCTAAATGTTCAACATTTCCTTATAGAAAAGCAAGGTACCAAGCTCCCTCAGATAATTAGGGCTTTGCTTACAGACCTTCCAACCTTCTTTTAGCATTGACACAGTTTTTCATTTTGTCTGGGGAAAAAAGGAATTGACAGAAATTTTCAGCCCTTCAGAATACCTTACCATCTGCCTCACGGACTCCTGGCTGGATCCTGTGAACTGCAGTGACACTACAACTTTTGACCAAACTATGCCTGGATATCCACTAGGAAGGTTTTAGTATGAACTGCTACAGTTTAGCAGTAGATGTGCTTTCCACTGATTTAAAAAAAAGCATCTGTGCCTAGTTATACAGTCACAATCAAACCTTGAATGAGAGCTGAGCTTCTGCTTCCCAGCTAATATAATTCACAAGTAATATTCCTGCCTGCAGCAAACATTATGAAGAAAACACAAAGTTTCAGATTAGGAGATGCTTTGCATTTAGTTTAAACAGATTCACATGGCTGAGGTGTAGTCAGGCACGTGGCTGCAGATACCTGTAGATGAGTGAACTTCTCTGATCACAGAATCACAGAATATTAGGAGCTGGAAGGGACCTCGAAAAATCATCCAGTCCAACCCCCCTGCCAGACCTAGACCAGGTCACACAGGACACTAGGTCACACCGTGCTTGGCAAGGTCAAGACATCTCCTTTCAGCTGTAGTACAGACTGCAGTAATCTGTTCCTTCCTCACTCCTAAAACAGATTACAACATGCTACTCTTGTCCACTTGAAACTGCAGCTTCTGCAGCTGCTCTCCTGATATTACTCTCAGGTGCAATAAAAGGTGGTTGTGCTTCTCACATCTGCCATGGCCTTGGATTTGTCTGGATTAAGAAAAATTCTGATCGTGTGGCTAACAGCTAGGTATACCTCTGTGATTCATTCAAGTAGCTGAGGAAAGAGTAAGTCCTCTGGCTTGCAACCTTCAGATTTAAATACTTTAGACTGAGGTTAAATTTGGTTCCTGATCCTACTCTTCGTGCTATTTTTCTGAGAGGTAAAAGGTCTGATGAACTTTAAAATGTAGGCTTTTGCATATCTGCTTCTAGTACTGTTTTGTTCCCAAGTGATTTCCAGATTATTTTACATAAATTCCAGCTCCTGTAGTTTTTATAATTTATATCCACCCTAAATGCAATGAAGTACATTGAGAAAAGTATGTGACAAAAAAATAAATACAGAAGACTGAAATAGAAAGTATTATTAAAAAGCACAGCTGGCTGAAAAACTGGAGTTCGTATTTTTCAAAAGAAGACAATATTTTCCATTTAAATTATTGTTTGGGGTTCTTTTCTATTTTTCATATCCCATTTCAAGCAAAAGTAGGATGAATATTGATTTGTCCCAGAGAAGTACACTCACAAGCCCATTACATTTCATTTTAACCCTCTTGCTTTGCAAAAACTTCTTTTATTCTTTACTCTTTTCTTATTTTGGACAGCTGGGCAAGGGGGAGACACTTACAACCTCAAATGAAACAGAAAATACTCCTTGTGTTATTTATACAACGGAACATGTCTCCTAACACTGCAGCTGTGTGGCAGACAGGCAATGCAATTGTTTAATGCAGTTTAGTCAAGAACAGTTAAAGAAGGAAAAACTCGGAATTAGGAAAAATTTGAGATAGATTCTAAATTTGCTTATCAAGGTTTAAAGAAAAGTACTTCATGTGCCTGAATGACTGCCATAGCATGGCGTACCGCTTTCCAAGTCCTGAATTTCATGCCTCATAGTCTTCCGCAAGCTGTCTTGAATTTTGTACAGCATCCATTTAGAATGACTTGTATGCTTCTAATTTCTCTTTTGAATAAAGAATTAAAACAAACAGTTTCGGCTGGATGGCTTTAATCAGAAACAGAAAAAACGAGTTTCGAAAATTAAAACTAGGTATGCCTAGTGCACCAAAACCAACTTTCATTCATTCATTCCTTTTTTTCCTGTTACCAACAACATGATAGTTTAGCACTCAGCTTTCTCAAAGATCTGAAGGAAAAAGAAATAATAAAAGCACCAAGGATACTGAAGTTACATATATAAGTTTTGTCCAGATATCTTAAATTAGAATAGAGCATCAAATGGAGTTTGTTGTAAAAGAACTAGATAAAGCTGAAAGAAAATGATAAATGGGAGATAAGTAAAGTATCAAAGATTTCAAGAAAAGAAGTTCGACTGCTCTGGTATTACGAATACATCTAAGTTTTTTTTAATGCCCAATTTGTTCTTTATTCTTCACTACTGCAAGGCTAGACTGATTTATTACAACAGCAATTTAGAATTTCAATTTATTGCAGTAGAACAAAGGTAAGGGTTTAGGGTTTTTTTAATAGAAATATAAATGCGGATAAAACCCCTGAGGTCTTTAGATTGTATATTGGGTTCTCCTAGTTTCTAAAATCTTGCAATCTTGGTCTTTCCATTGAAGTAAAACTCCTCAACCAGAATCAACTGAAATTAAAAGCAGGACTAGGTCTCCAGTGAAAGTAAGTTCTGAATTCAGTCCACCTCAGTAAAAAAAACCAGGCTTCTAAAGAAATAAGCACATGTTATGCTTCTGTTTAAGTTCAGCTCAAAATACATGCATTCAGATTCGCTGGAGGCAAAAGGAAAGCTAGTAGAAATGTGGGCCCACTACTGAATGAAGTGGGTGCCCTGGTGACAGAGGATACAGAGAAGGTGGAGTTACTTGAATGTCTTCTTTGACTCCGTCTTTACCGCTAAGGCCAGCCCTCAGGAGTCCCAGACGTTCGAGGCCACAGTGAAACTTGTCAAACTTTAGGTTTTTCTGTTAGAATGGCTATGTTTTATCACAGTCAACAATTTTCCAGGAGTGTAAAGGATTAATTATTCCACACCCAGATGTCAGATCCTTCTTGATTTGTAACAACTTCTACAATACAGTTATGTGTTAGTCAAACAACAGATACAGCAATACAAAACCTCAGGCATGTTACTGTTTCACAGAAATAGCCAGTGATTTCTTCTTCTTTTTTTTTTTTTTATTTTTTTCAGTTCTCAGCTAATATCTACGAATTTGTGTGAAATAAAAATTTTCCTAACCTTCCCTCAGAAATAATTTGTGAATAAGTATGAATGTCCAGGTGTCCCTTTACATTGGCACAGACTAACACATGAACACTTTACAGTTCACATACAGATATTTATTTTGCTCAGCCATCTGTTCCATCTGAAACACAAAAGAGATCACAGAAAATGTACTCTCACTCTAACTCTCTTTCTGAATACACAGACAAACAACTGGGTTCCCAACAAAACAAGTCTGCTGGTTTTCACACTGTGTTGGAAAAGACTGCACTTTACAGACAACTCCGAAAGTCAGGTCTCAAATCTGAATAGCGTAGAATCTTGGTAAGATAATGCTGAAGAAATGATGACTGATGATGGGATAAGGGAGCATACAGATCACTCTAGAGGGATTTTTATTTCCAGGGTGGTGTTCTGAGTCTTTAATTTTATTTTATTTCCTTTACAGGTGTTTGGTTCTTCTGTTTTCAGACACACCCAACTAAGAACTTGATTGCACCAAAGCAGATGTAGTGAAGGGTGGCAAACTCAGATAAACTGATATAATGAGAGACTTGAACAGGGAGTGAGATAGACAGTACCAAAATAAAAGAGTCTATTTTCAAGTGCAGGGAACAGTCGGCCTGTAAGAATTGAGTCACAAAAGTGCTGTCAGGTAAAAGCCACATGCAGAGAGGGCATAAAATGGGAGTAATAAGAGCTGGAAGAGAGACATACATAGTATGCAAAACAAGAACAAGAAAAACACCTCATTTGGGAAGATCATTAAGACAAATATGGCTTGGAGTCAAAGACAGAAAAGGGAGAGAACTCAAAAAAAGTAAAGTTTGTACCGGAATCTGTTAACTGAAAAGAAAGTTCAGCTACTTGGAGCAACTGGAAGATGGTAGAGGAAGGGAAAAGAAGGGTACAGCTGCTGTAGCACTGTCAGAGAACTGGTTCTCATGAGTAGGAAAAAATTTTGGCGGCCTGGAAGTAGTGCTTATCCATCCCTGTTCTCCTGATCAAGTATCTGTATGAAAAACTGTCCCTTTATTTGTTTCCTGGTGCCTACAGCTATCCAAGGCTGTTACAGACTTTGGTCCTGAATACTAAGTGTTTTAGAATGCCTACAACCTAAAAACTGAGCAACTTAAATACTTTAGCCAGGGGATGATCTGACACCCAAATAAATGAACACAAGTAGATTCAAATCTCATTGGAAAGCAACAGCAAGAGGGTTCACTATAACTACTCACATTAACTATTTATAATGACATATAACCAGGCAAATTTCCACACACCAGGCCAATTCTCACTACAGGCTTCACTTGGCCATCATTACTATAGATTACATACTCCTGCATTACAATGAATATAGGTATGCCATAATACTTGACTTCAGGATGAAAACTTTACATTTTATACTCTCTAAAATTAAACAACTAGATAAACAATGAAGTTTCATGTAACTGAGACAATCAAATTCATGTCTTCATTGCTGCAGTCAGGCTTTACACCAGAATCATACCTGGGGACTAAAAGCCAGACCTAGAAGAGACCAAGTAACACAATGTTGCTTCTTATTTTACATATTTTAAAAAACAAAACAAAACAAAACAAAACCAACAACAACAACAGCAACAACAAAAAAACCAATAATGACAACCTTCAAACCTGGAGGGAGTTTCTTTTGAGGTATTGCTACCTTTAGGTTCCAAATAAGGATATCTACCCTATACAACAGCCTACCTGATCACACTATGTTGAAAGTAGTCACTAAATGTTATTGGTTTGGTTTCTTTAAAGGGAAGCTGTCTGGTATTACAGCAATAACCTTTTTTAAAAAGAGAAATTATGATTCTGGAAAAAAAAAATGCATTCATTATTTGCACCATAAAACCAAGAGTACAAACTAACATTTTGGCTGTAATTTTATGACATACTGAAGTTTTTGTTCACCTGTTGAAATAAAACCACTCAGTATTACTTTTCAAAAGTGTTTTTGCATATTTGATGCACACATGAGTTTGGAGAATAAGAGTGAGAGTAAAATTTGACACAAGAAAGATGATAATTTATAAATCTGTTAAAGCTTCCCACATATACAACTGTCTAGAGTCAGAAAAAATTAAACCACATTCAGAGATACCCAAACGGACACTGGCCAAACTTGATCAGACATTGGAAGGACTTCATTGATGTTGTTATGGTATAAATCTGCTGAAGCTGATGCATCTTGTACTGAGCACAGAGACTGTATCATTGGAAGAAAGCTAAGTTAGCCCAAGTGGTGCTTTACCACCTACACTGCAATAACAGTTACATTTGCAACAGCTCGCTTAGATCTAACTTATGAGTCCATGCACTGTACGGCACTGTGCAGTACAAAAAAACAGAAATATCCAGGACAAAGGAATGAGCTTCTGAATACCTTGAGATCTGCATTCAGTCCCATTGCTTGTGGGGAAGTTTTCTAGCTGACCTCCTGCACTATAAAAATGTTCATATGAACACATATGAAACTTCCAGCTTTTCTGTTAGAATAGCTATGTTTTACCACAGTCAGCAGGGTTTTATGGAGCATGCCCAGTGGGGTAGGACACCCAAGCCAAAGCAAGTTAGATTCATTCAAGATCATATTAAAGGGCAAGGGCAACACCTCTCCTATAGTCCTTTTATTAGACCACATTGTTAACGATGTGTTTTTCCTACTGATGTCTTAGGCATGACATAATAATGCTATACCACATATCCAAAGTAAAAAGCATAGACATCCTTTAATAGGAGAAATGTTCTTACTGGGCACTGGTCTTCACACAGTCTGTAACAGCTGAGCTCATGGCATAAAAATACCTTAATAGACTGTGCTTCAAATGCCCATCCTTGCTGATCCTCTTACTCCTGTATCTGCACTTAAACACATAGATACACACTCCTCATACATTAATCAGTGGGAGCTTACACATACCCTTATTTTAGAAACACTGGTTCAGTCACTGCCATTTTGCTCTCAGTTAACCTCATTCAAAATAATGTCTCTCACCCTGCTAGCTCTGATTTGATATACCACCCTTTCAGACTTCTTTCTGTTGTTCTTCTAGATACATTCTGTTCCATTCTCTACCTGGATATAACCACATGGATTAATGCTGATGCTGTACTCAGTACAGTGACAACATTATCAGAGCACTATTTTGTTGCCCACAACAAGCTCCCTCTTGTGCCTCTGGTGTTCTGTAATTAGGCCCCTCCAAACACACAGTTTGGTTATTATGGTTCATCAATTTATAATGCATTATTCTAAATGGCTGCATTTTTGTTCTTTTTTTCCTTTCCTTTTTTTTTTGCTGTTAAATATAAAAAAACAGATAATGGAGGTTAAAAGAATTACTCACCCTTCATCTCGATCTAACATAATGTTTATGGGCAGCAAGGATAGCAGGAAGACGTTCTTGGAAAGCAAGGAACTTGAGCAGCTTTATAGGACAACAACCTAGGAAGAAATGACAAGCCAATACCCACATTTACTGTTTGTAAATCTGAGCATTGATTCTGCTTTCACAAGTGGCTTTCATCAAATGCAAATCAGAAGCCTGGCATCTGCTTGAGTAACCAGGCAGCCCTGTCCCCCTTTCAGGGGAACAAAAGCCATACAATCAAAGGGTTTTAAAAGGATGGCAAACTTATTGTAAGCTAGAGAAGGTTAAAAGTCTGCCAGAGCTTAAATATACCTCTCAGAACTCCCAAGTATGAAAGCAGTTGTGACCTTTATGAATTCTTTTTCTGTGAAATGTTTCTATATATTTTAATCATGATAAAAAGTGGCCAAACAAAAGAGAAATAAACTCATTGTGTGTCTTTCTTTCCAACTGATTCTGAAAGCTCCAGAAAGCAAACTTAGATAATTTCATTTACTCTCTGGTTTCAAAAAACCTGCTCTGACCAACAGCACATTGGCTATCATTAACAGGGCCTACCTGCACTCCCCTGCATCAGCGACAGATCTCCCTCTGCAAAGATGGGTAACAACTGGAATTTACCCCAAACATGCTATTTCCTCATCTCAGAAATCTTCACTGAGACTAGCACACCCTGGAAAATGCCCGAATCACATCTGGGTAGAGAAAAACCTTTTTTTAAAATATGCTGAAAATTCTCTACTTCTACTTACCTCAATTAAAGAAACACATTCCCAGCACCAAGGAAAAACAATTACTATTTCTATTGAAAATCTTATGGAAAAAATGTCTACTATTAATTTCATATGTATATTTATTGTGAAAATAAAACCTTTTGCTGTCTGGTAACAGCACAAAATAGAAAGTCAAATATTTTTAAAACCATTAACGGGTTCATCACAGTATGTCTTTCTGAAACCCTTATTTCTCATTCATTTGGGAATAATCACAAAGCCTATCCCAATGCGTATGAAGCTAGAAACCAACAGTCAAAGATCTGAAATGAGCCTGAAGTGTCAGTTTGATCAATTTTCAGCTTTTTGTTGAATGATTTATTCCAGATTTGAAAATACAGAAAGGAATACCATTTCTCACACAAGTTTTAGCTTTGTAAGAATACAATTTGTCAATGCTATTAATAATTAGCTGGAAAATAATTCAGTCAGAGTAATGTCTGAAGGACCCTGCTGCTGTAAGGAAACCACTCTTTAAAACCATAAACAATTTAATTTAAAACAGGTCTTGGTTCTCATGTTTTGAATACAGTCACTCTCTGACAGAACAATCTGATTTCTTCTGAAAGAATCATAACTCTCCCTGTTGTTTAGAGACAACTATAAAGCAAAAGCTGGCAGTTCTTTGAGGAAAAATCAGAACAAATGATTCAAAGCAATAGTAAGGAAAATTTTTTGTATGTAGTATGAACTGCATAAATCAAATTATGAAATTCATTGTCATAAAATGTCATGGAACCCAAAAATATAAATAGATCTGAAATAAAATTACATGAAATAAAGGATAATTCTATTGACAGCTATTAAACCTGATGGTACAAGTATAACCTCCAGGTCAGGAGAGACTGAAAAATAGCAGGCTTACCCTATAATTTCTGTCTTTTTAATTCTATGTTTTCAGCATCTCATGTTGGCAGATAACTTCGTTGGATTATCCCAGGAATAAGCTAGCTTGATACAAACAGCCTTCTCTCCAAAGCACAGAATCTGGAGTTCAAGTAATGTAGATGAAACTGATTACAATTTAAAAAAAAAAGTGAACAGGAATGATGATTTTAAAATTAAGATGCAAAATATGAATGTTGATCACAGGACTAAGTATCCTGCATTCTGACCATCACGTCTCAAAGCCTACCCACTCTGTTTTCTGCCAGTGATGGTTTCTCCCAGATTCAAACCCCTTGCAGGGAGCAAGAGGGCTACAGAAAACAAAATGGAGAGATCAAATGATCCCAGACTAGAACAAATGAAATAAAGGAAGACGTCAAAGAATCAAAAGTGGAAAAATCAAGGAACTGGAGATGGTTTTTAAACAAAGCACTCCCAACAGCACCCACCACTCCGTGACACTACCCAAGGAGCTGATGGATGCTGCGAAGCGGTGGTCTGCCGAGAAGCAGACATCACTATCAAAAACAGGACACTGAGCAGAACTCAATATCTGATACTGAGCTGGGACTTCTTTGAACCCACTAAGAAGGTTCTTAAGACACCATGATTGGGAAAAGAAAAACAGAAGTTACATTATGCTTTTTTCCTATCTTGTGTTCAAAGTTGATCTGTGCCCACAGCAAGGCTTTCCCCTCAAAAAAACCCTCTAACTAACATTGCAAGACTCTTCTCTTCATAAAAACAATGTGTTAATCTAGTGTATCTATTCAAATATCTGAACCCAGGTAAAAAAAAAGAAATTCTGTGCTGTCATGCCCAGAATCATTCTTACCTTCTCCATGATTCTTTTCAGCTGCCAATATTAGACAGTTTCCTGAGAAAGAAGACAAATAAACAGCTTTCTTATTAGTCACTTTCACAATATCAGCCTTGTATAACTTGTTTTCATCTACTATAGTCATCTGCATAATAATTGGTCTTCCAATCCTTCCACAGAACAACAAAATGTAAGAACAAGTGTTAGCTACCGGAGCAGCATCCTTACTTGTCACTCATGGTGTAGGCTATGTGAAAACTACTAGCAAATACTGTTACTGCAGTTAAATAACTAGTAAGACTTTACATTACTCTTTTCTCTGCAGGAATTAGAAACAAGGTTTAGTTGAAGATCCTCAGAAAAACTTTCTGTACTTCAGGGTATGAAGTATGTATCTGATTAAACTCTCAGCTTGATGTACCTTATCTTGGCAGCATTGAAGACTGCTATTGTAAGAGATTAGAGTGGCATGCTATGTTTGCTTAAGATAACTTTTTTAGAATATCTGCAATGATGCACATTGCACAATAAGGATGATAAATTTTACTAATGCTATCCAAAATGCTGATAGCCTAATGTTAAGTACAATATCCTTGTTTATTGTGTTTACACAAGATAGCCCCATGTAATATGAGCATGACATGCTGTGATAAAATTTAATATTAACATAGACATTAAACTAGCATATTACTGTTTTCCACATAATCCTCTTGCTTTATTTAGCTCTCACTCGAAGCTCTGAAATATTATCAGATAATACATGTTGATTACCCCTTGAAGTATGAGCCAGACTTTTTAAAAGTGTCAGTTCATAAGACCCATTAAAACAATGGGGTATTTGTGTCTAAACAATGTCAGCTCCCTCTCCTAGGTCAGTATTTAGGATAACACAGATTAAAGGTTAAAACTCTCCTAGTGTCTTTAGTACTTTTAATGTTATTTCAAATTTACTTTACTATCAGAGCAGTGGTAGTCCTAACCCTGTTTTTCAAAGACGTTTCAAAATAAAAACATCAAATACTTAAATTACATTAACTTCTCACCTTCTCTTCCGTCCATGCTTTCACTTCCTTCTCCTCCCATACACACAAACATATGCAAATGCATTCACACACACAAAAAAAAGCACTGAAGATTAGAAAAAGTCAACATTTTAAATGTGAAAGTATAGAAATATAGTCTCATAAATGTGAAGCCACCGTGGTTTAAAGTCTAAACATTCAGCACATAATTTGTAACTTTAATCAACACATCTCATTTTGCTAATGCACACTGACTGGATGCCTGAGTGCTAATGAGCGTCCCTGAATGCTAATGGCTCTGTGAAAGTAGATGGCCTCTGTGCATCGCATGGATTATCTCAAACTTATTTGCATCTCAGATTCCCAGCACCATTCAGCTTCACCTCGCTTTGACCTTGACATTTTATAAACCAGGGAGAACAGTTGTCATATGAAAGAAAAGCCAAAACGAAACCAAAAAAATGCAGACAAGGCCATATCCCTTTAGAATATATTTGAAACAATTTACAGAGTCAAATATTCTCACACTAGAATGTTATCACTGTAAGATATTGTACATTTTATCTCCTCATTCTTTCACCAGGACATATGCTTAGGAAGAGAGTCGCTGTAACCAAGAAATATCAAGGATCTAAGTAAGATAAGGATTGTGAGAACAGATAATTTCTTTTAGAACTGATTGATTTGCTAGCAATTAAATGTATTAAATATATTATACATTACTGCATATATTACTATGAGGTAATAGGAATACATATATCATAAATTCAGTACAGTTGGAAAATCAGACAAGGTTTCAGGCACACAAGCCCTTCTTCACATCATATCCCATGTATCAAAAGAACAGAATCCCTTTTCCCCATCATGTAACATTTATTTAGTGATTGTCAGATGTGCTCTGTAACTCTGCAAAATCCCCGCCATCCTGTCTGCAACTGTTCCATTGCATCGCTGTCCTGCTTTAAAGGGAAACCTGTACTTGAGGTATTATTTCAGTGCCCTGCACATCATAGCTCTCTGTAGAAAGTCAGAAATACCTTCTCGGAAAGCCTTTTTCCTTTTAAAATTGTTTTCCATTTTCTACTTTTTCTGTGAATAGATGCATATATAAATATATATACAGACACATACATAAATGCACAGATATATTTACATATTTTCAGGAAAATAAACTTTCTTGTCTGCTAAGAAACATTAGAAAAATTATAATTGAAGAACATGACGCAAAAGTTATGTTAAAATAAATCATCTTTCCACCCTGTATTAACCTCAGAACAAACAGACACAGTTTTCACATAATGTTCAGATCTGTTTCCCAACTTGAAATACAGTGGAAGCGCTTGATGTGCTGTTAAAGTCAGCACCCAGGAGAGGCCATTAAATCATCTGGTTTCATCTCTGCAAAGCACAGTACATTTTACCAACCAGCTCTCATATGGAACCCTGAACCTGTGCTTGGCTCAAACACATCTCCAAAAGAGGTGTATGATTTTGGTCTGAGGACTTCAATCCGCAGAAGATCTACACCTTCTCTTTGTGTTTGTTTTGCAATGGCTTAATCACTTCTCTTATTAAAAGTTATTTCTAATATTAATTTTCCAATTTCTACTTCCACATGATAGAATCTTTTGATATAGGGAGAAAAATAAAATTAAAGACTCGTACAATTCTGTACCTAGTTTTCCATCTATCTAAACACGCTACCATTGGCTGCCTCTCCAACTTGTCTCTTTTCTTTTTAATATTTTTATTTATCTCTTTTGCTCTTCTGAATTTTATCTAGTACTTCAGATTTTATTAAAAATTACCGGCATGCCAGATGTCTTTCTAGTTCTTAAAAGACTGTTTGGTACAAATTATCTGAAACTCTGGAAGTGTTTATCCTTTAGTGACTATCTATGCCCTGAAAAGTACTTTCTTATCCTCATGGAATGCAAACGTATGGCTTTCCAAGTACAGAACAGAAACTCTTACTGAATATTTCTATATCTTCTATATCATCATTAATTATTTAATTATCTCCAGTTAGTAACGGTTCTACAGCACAACTAGGATTTCTCTGACTCCTCATTATCATTAGCTTTGGGTTTCTTCCCTATTGTTCTTGACCTCCTTATGAGTTTTCTAGATTTTCTATCTTCCAATGACATACACCACAAATCAATTGCCAGAAATATTTTTCTGTAACTATATAAAATTGCAAGTCCTACAGGAAGAAAGCTGGCTTCATGAAACTGTGTCCAGAGACACCTCCATATAAAAGTCAGGTTTGGATAAGACTGAAGACAAGTTTTGCAAAGGTGAAGCTCAGGGAATCATGGATTCTTCAGGGAGAAATCAAACTGAAGTCTGAAACAAATTACATCAACATACAATCAGGAAGTCTAAGATCCCTGGTTATGATTTAACTTTCATGAAACACAAGTCAGTAATAAAATTCTGGTGAAACAATTAGATATGACATTGTAAGGAATATCTTTAGCATATCCCAAACAAATGTCACAGAGTGTAATGTTTGTTAAAGATGGACTTCGCCATATGTGGTAGATGCCAGCAGCTGCTACCGTCATGGCAAGAATATATAAAGAAGAAACTATAATGTGGGGGAAAAAAGCTAACTTTTTGCATAATTAAAACTATCAGGGTAACTGAACAAGAAATTAATTGTTTTGGGTCCACATCTAACACTTTGCATGACTGATTTTCAAATACAAAACAGTACATCACATGGCTGCACAACAAATAAACAGAAAGAAGAGGATCATAGTCTACAAACCCTTCATATCAGTAATAATCAAACAAACACAACAAGACCTTGGACTGACACACATGAGATTCATGCAGAAGATTCCCATCACTACTGGAAATTTACTACAATAAAGCTTTTAAGGAGTAATGGTAGAATAATATTCTACAATAAACTATATCAGCTGTAGTATAGCTGCAGTATACATCTGATATATAGTTTACATAAGGTATAATTTAATTTTGGAGTCTAAAATAGTAGCATTTCTATTCATTGCCTTATATTATTTTAAAAAAAGTTTAAGGATCTTAAAAAATTAATAATGTAACCTGTGGTTAATTTCATGAATTTCAAGTAATTTGTTACTGTTTTAATATGACATTAAAAAATAGTATTATCAGATATTTAAAGAACTTTGTGAAGTTTCAATTAGCTTGACAATTTGCAGCAGCTTCTCAGCTAATACCACGTGCACTGTTTTGCACCTCTTTATAAGTTGCCTGGGTTTCACTGACACCAGACAAGATCCCAAACTGTGGGCTGGCTTTTGCAATCAGTTATGAACTGCTGTGGTGGGTTTGCAGTCTGAACAAAGGACCTTGCCACCTACTTAATTCTCCACTGTTTCTGATAACCCACTCAAAGTAGGCAAAAGTCAGTTCCTCGATGCTGCCTTACCTGTGCTGTGTTACTCCAGTGCACACCTACAAGAACCCCAGGAGGTTGGTGAGGCTTTTCCAGGCAGAGCTCACAGGGACATGGGGCAGTTCACACTTCTCAGATCATCTATTCCAGGCTTTCTTCTGACATCTCTGTTTTACTTCGGCTCAATTTATGTTCAAGTTTGGAGGTTTTTCCTCCACAGTTACAGCAGATAACAATTTTAAATTTAAAAAAAGGAAAGAAGGAATTAGTAAAGTCAGTGGGATATAAGATTATTCAGCTTCTGTGGGAATGTGGGAGAAGACTGGAGGTGATTGCTTGATTCTAAACAAAGCACAGTTTATTCTGTGCCTGATTAACCTCTGCATTTGCCACTAACATTTTTGTCACCTCCTGGTTCAAGCAGCCAACTTCAAACAGTACCTACTGGAGGTATTTGAAGCAATGTAGCACAAGGCTATTCCACTCTGAATCTGAACTGCAAAGAAATTTCTGGTGAGAGCTCCTGTATTGATGATCATGTTCCTTGTTTCCTGAGAAGCAGATGAATCTTACCTCCACCATTGCTACAAAAGAAGCATGTAGACCTGGAGCCAGTACATAAAATCAATCTGTGGAGCTGAGTAAGTATTCACTGAGTACCTCTACTCTAGTATATCCTCAAAAGAAATCTTTGTAACAGTTATAGCTGTTGTGTTATTCACAAAATAGAGCAGCAACAATGATTTAAAATACTCCTGTCCTGCACTATGCCATACGGACCATATCAATTTGACCAGCAACACCTCCTGTGGGCCACATTTGGAACTAGGATCAGGAAACTGATACAGCCTGAATGAAATGGAAGAAACAAACAAATGAGATGTTGAAGCTAGATCAGACCTGCAGAATCTCCTTTTGCCATACCTATGGGAAAGGTACATGTTTCACAGAAGCAAGTTGTAAGGAAGGGAAATATCTTCTGTTGGAACTGGTGTCAAACTTCTATAACATGAACTCATGGCCTCTATGATGTGTACAAATCATGCAATTTCAGGCCTTCTTAAAGTTTTACTACGCAGAACACAGCCTAAATATAAGCTTGTACTCGTTCAAATTTGATAGGGCTTAATGCAGTAGTTTAAGCATCTGCTTGAATATTTATTTTATTTGAAAGCCTCACAAAGCAGCTTGTAAATAATTACAGTATGTGAAAATGCCTGCAAGAAAAGTTTCACAATATCAGAGTTAACTTTCAAAACACCTCAAAAAGCATCCTTTTCTGTTTTCCCATGTTTCGTTGAATATATATATTCTATGTATTTCATATGTAAGAAAGGTATTTTGAAAGTCTGTTATGCTTTAAATATTTTTTTTTCTAAGAATATTATTCCAGTGTAGACAACCCACAAAGGTAAGTAAATTCACATTTTCTGAGCTAACTTCTGTCCAGGTTAGATGCCTCTTGAGCTTTGTTGCTGTCTATGCACTGCTCATTACAGTAACCATCTGAATATTGTTTTATAGTCCCTTGAAACATTTGTCTAGTTCTCATGAAAACATAAGACTAAGCTTCACCTTGTGTGGCTGACAAAATGAAGCTTATCCTTTTATTATTAATCTTATTATCTCTAATAAAGGCTTTAGAAGCCACCGCGCAAATATGTTAAAATAACCCCACATAGCACATTTTAATCCTGGTTTAACACACCCTTTTACCAAGAAAAATAAATCCTATTAATGATTCTAATAACTTTATATGATATACAGAAACAGCTGTTGTCTTCACTCAAATTCTTCTCCTTCTTCACTTAAGACCTAAACCAGTATAAAGAACCTGGGCAAATCAAATCAAAACGCAGTCAGCACTGACACACCAAGCACTTCTGTGAAACATGTTACACCACAACATTAATTTTATATTTGTTGTGCTAAGCTATGATAACCTTTTTGAGCACTGACGCCATGTTTGCACTCCAAGTGTCAGTGCATCACAGGTATACCATAGTTAAAACAATTTCTTTGGCTATTTACTCTGTAAAGCATAAAAGCTTTATGGCTACCAACTGCATAATTCTGTGCACATTCATTCTACAGAATTATAACCTTAAAGTTTAAATAAATCTTGGGGATAATTTGCATGATTTTGACCTAACTTTTTTAATTTTCAGCCAGACCTTGTTAAAACAACAGGTGAAAAGATTGCAAATGTCTATATTTTGGCACTTTAATTAAGTTTTATAATTTATAGATATTATTATATTTTTCCATAAATTAACAAATATAAAAAACATTAATGACATATCATGTCATTTTCACAAAAATGGAAAGTTTTTGGATCACATTTCCAGTTCTCAAAATGTTTTCTTGTTTTCTTAGCAGAAATATCTTTTACATACAAACAGACAAAAAAATCCAGATCAAAATAAAACTATCTCAGCTACAGTTCTTGTAGACAACAAGTAATCTTCTTGTTGTTTTTCCACAAGGCAATTTTCCCCTGCTTCCCTCCCATGCAACAGGGGGATCATTAACTCTACATTCAGCAGCTGAAACCAGTCTGACCTCAGACGCTACTGATCACATCCCCTCCTGCTCAGTAAACCCCAAACTACAAAAGATACATTGCTTTTCCTTTCTTACTAGAAATTAACACAGCAGTCAGACCAGAACATTATTCCTAATACAAGCACATATTATTAGTTACAAATAAAGACCTGTGAGTATTTTGATCCAGAGTTCATGGCCCTCTGAGGAAGACAGACCACAAAAGCAGTAATGAAAGCTACGGACTACTTTAACCCATAGGACTTTGCACATTCAAATTACAGAACCATGGATTTAATCAGTCATTTCTCACAGCACCGCATTATTACAAAATAAGACCAATCCTCACTGTACTTTAATTTAAAAGTTGCATGAAAAAGATGTCCAGGAAATGTCTGTTCTCCTGATCAAGGCTATAAAGCAGAAAAAGCAGCCTTGCTTCTCTGAAATGGTTGAACACCAAACGACTGCTGATCTGTAGACTTTACAGTGCCCTAATTCACCAGCTTTCAGAGTCAGGTGTAAGTCTGATGTAGGGACAGCCATTCACACTGCAGGATCTGGGATCACTCTGAGCCAACTATGCAAGGAGAGGACAATAAGCAAGAAAGAGAAGAGAGCAAGGTCTCTAATAAATAATTTACTGAAGGGACTAACTATGCAATGCATTGCCATCATGAATCAAACTCATCTATCATAAGGTCACTCTGCAACTTTCTATAAAGCTGAGGGATTGTATCTTTTGGCTTCCAGTTTATTTAAGGCAGTTTTTTTAAGGCAGTGTGCTTCCATTGATCCAAGCTTGACATTGATTTCTCAGCTTCCTCTGTGATCTGGAAAGCCATTTCAACTACAATGGCGTAAAATGATTTTTTATCACATGGTATTTTGCAAAATTCTCAAGGAATAACATGTAAGAGCTCTCTAAAAGGCAAGATTCACCAAAGGGGAAACAGCGGTTAGCTCTGCAAGGGAAAAAAGTCACATGGCTGAACACATTGTCATTACTTCCAGAAGCTAAAGTAGTAGCTGGAGGCAGAAAGCTGACAATAATTATATTGCCTAGAAACTGACAGCATACATAAATCTACTGTATTAAGCCTTTATTCATTGATTTACTTTCCAAAGCTCATTTCAGTGTTAGCCCAGAAATAACACTGTGCAAGACGCTGCTCTTCAGTTTAGGCAAAATTTCGGTAACTTTTTCTTCCCCGTACTGTGATAATTAAAGTTTTGTATGGTTGCTCTCTCTATCCTGTGGCAACCTGAATTGATATGATTTTTGACAGCAATTTTCTTCCTTAGTAGACTGTCAGTAACACATGAAACAGTAAGCAGGCATGCTTAAAGGAAGAGTAATTCAGCCTTTGTTGAAATTGTTTTATGTACAGCGTAAGCCTGCAGTGATGGCAAGACAGCTATTTGGTCCTGAACATCTGTTTATGTCAAATCACAAGAGCATAGTGCAAGCAATCTGGACCCAGCAGGAAGCTTTTACTGAACTAATTTTGACAAAACACTGAAAAATCATGAATCAGAGGTATATCTAAGAAGGAAAAATAAAAACTGGTGATACTATAGAAGAAGTACTAGCACAGTACTGGCAGACTGGTACATACATGCTCCTCTAATTATCTCACAGGCCACGAAATTCTGAAATTAACTTCTCTTCTTTAGCTACCAGATCCAGCCTGCCCTATTACTGTTCCTCCAAAGACTTACGGTAGCACATTGCTGTTGGGTCCCTGGACTGAGGGGAGGAGCAGACTGGCCCAAATGGCAGCAAAAGGGAAAAAACAAGTTTAAAACTTCTGGTGTTTATAAAATCAGCACTGTTATTTTGACCCATTTATTGCTTAGAGGTGCCTGGCAGTCTTAGTTGCTTAAGTAAACATTATACCTTCGATATAAACAGAATACGAATGCAATTAAAAGTCTAGAATTACGTTTTATCAAATTAACTTCTTACCTATGATGATCCTTTATTTCTCAGATTTTTGTGCATGTTGGTATGCATTTACTTTATTTTGGAGGTCTGATTTTTAATATGGTACTGTATCATTTAATGACATTTCAATGACAGAAAGAGTATTAAGAACTGTAACACTTCTATAGCTACATCTACTGGATAATGTATATTAAGAAGTAAAATGTGTCATTTTTAGAGCGAAAAGATGAATGTTTATTAATCATGTTTTCTCCTGTAAGTTTCAGGATATACAGTCTCCTTGAACTGATGTTAACAGGTTTGCATATTGCTAATTGCACAGGTTTTTAGTGTTATTTGGCCTCACATTCAAGCTGAAGATAAAAAAATAAAGAGTAGTTTTAGTATCACATATTTTCATAATTTCTGCAATAACAGAATCATAGAATGTTTTCAGTTGGAAAAGACTTTTAAGATCATCGAGTCCAACCATCGATCCAGCCCTACTAAGTCAGCTACAAGACCATGTCCCTAAACACGACATCTACTCATCTTCTAAACATCTCCAGAGATGGTGACTCAACCACCTCCATGGGAACCTTGTTCCAGTGCTTGACAACCCTTTCAGTAAAGAAATCCCTCCTAATATCCAACCTAAACCTTCCGTGGCACAACTTGAGGCCATTACCCCTTGTGTTATCACTTGCTACCAGAGACACGAGACCCCCATCCTGCTCAGAGAGACAACTTGCTTTCTTTTTCATTCAGGGAAGTTACCTAAGGGTGTACATGGTAAGCCAAATAAAGCAGGCTATTTGTGTTTTTAAGGGACAGAACAAATGTAAATCACACATTCATTCAGCAAAAGTATAGTAAATCTAGAATCCTGAAGCACAGATGAAAGGAAAGAGACTGGAGGGACTCATAAAGAGAGGAGCCATGCAAGGTGGCTATTGCTGATGCCATCTTCAGGTCAACCCATCACTTCTTGGGCCTGCTTCCAAACTGTCCCCTAGTAATAGGGCCAGAAGGCGCAGCCTGTGCTAGGTAAACACCTAATGGCTTGTACAGGAGACAGAGCAGTTTGAAAGCTGTGCCTCATAACCCACTGCCTAACCAGCCCGCATGCCCCAGCACAGGCACTGTTACTCCCTCCTGGCTTTGGTGCAATAAAATATGCAGAGTTCTTTCGCCAGGCCAGCTACACCTACGCAGAATTTCGGTCTGTATGTATTAAGGGTGCAATTGTTCTGCTACTCAAAACTTTCTGGTTGACTTCGGGTAACTCCCATTAAATGGACAAAAGATTATTGTGCAGGATACAAAAGAGTCTATAGCGAGGACATGGTCATCGGGTCCCTCACAAGTTCCCATTTCAAGTACTGCATATCCCTGATTTAAGAAATTTGCCAAAATTTGAGTCTTCGACTAAATAAAGAGCAAGCAAAACTGTAGCATCTGTATTGCCCACACTGCAGCCTAGCTGCAGGAAAGAGATGTGTAATAGTTCCTTGAGAAATATAGCGTATCTACAACTTACATTTTTGTATTTTTAGGGAAAGCTCTGAAAAAGAGAATTTCATCACTGACAACCTTTTGTCTTTGACTCCATGACAGGAATACTACATTCATTTTTCTCCTTTCTATGTCTACATTTTGTACTAAGCAAGAACAAATAGATATTTCTATAGAGACAAAGTTTTTTCTTTTTCCAGTAAGGAAGGGAGGGTAAGAACCGAACAGACAACAAACTAAATGAACAAACTGAGAAATAATAGAGCAAACCAGCTTTGATATTACCTACTCTCTTTATATGATTATTTAAAAATATTATTATTATTTTAAATTCTCAAAGGAAGTAGTATGACCAACATCCCTAAACATCCAAATATGATACATCTCAAATTATGATCCAAGAACTTACTAGGAAGGAAGAGGGATGACACTGATGACAAGGAAGAGCCAGTTGTACTAGCATAGCCTCTCTATTGAAATCCAATCTACTCTATTTAACAATTAAAAAATCCTTAGTCTTGCTCTCCTTTGTTCCAATTAAACTAAATTTTATAGAGCAATCACTGTTAAGCAATACTGTTTCAATGTTTTCTAATATGCTAGCAATTAAATATTCAGTTGCGTATTACTTGCACAATGCCCATAGGTTGTGAGAAATAAGAAAGTGTCATCAATATTTTGTTTTATTAAAATATGTTATCCTAATTAAATATTTTCAGGAAATTATTTTCTCCTTATCATACATGGAAGAGTTTTTAAATTAAGTTTTTAGGATACAAGATTATTTTGGGTTGTATATGTCCAGCCTACCAGCAAAGCCAATTAAAATTCCTGCTTTCTAATTCCATGAAGATATAGTGTCTCTACATACTCCTTAGCTACTTACACCTCTCGCTACTTACACCTCTTGCTCTGTAAGTACAGAAATATTGTTTCTGTCTAAATGAAAGGCAATGAAGAATCACGATGAGGTGAAGAAGCAGGACCCCCTGGTGCCCCTCATTTATTCTGTGACCATGTGGTAGACAGGCGCAGCCTTGTCTGGATTTGGGACAGCCTCCGTCTATTGTTGGCTGAATGGTGCCTACTAAGCCTGGCTAAAATCCTTCCCTTCCAATTCCAATGTTTTTTGAAATTTAGCATAAAACAATGCTGTCTGTACATAAGCTTCCATGTATCTATCACAAGCAAGGCAAAAAACATTCCTTTCTTAAGCAAATTGAAGGAACATTCATAAGCCTAGGGGGCGAAATTCTTGTGGCGTAAAGTGGATAAATCCTTTTTGTCTGGGGAAATTCTACAAAAGGTTTTACTTCATTAATCCCTCTTACTAGAAAAAGCAACCTTCCAATATCCGCTCTTAGCCATTCTTTCCTCCTTCTCCTTTCGCAGCATTCCTTAGTCCTAACTCTCTGCATAGTCAAAAATCCCCTACAAGTCAATGAGAAGACAAGTGATTTTGGAATCAGTGAAATAAAAGCCCTATCTCAGGAAGCTCTATAGCAATGATCTGCAGTCTTTGCTGGATTATGGCCAGCAACACTGCACAGCAAAGAGAAGCACATAAATTCGGCGAATATAAGAAACCTGCTACTAACCTTACTGGTCTTGGTACCACTCGAACAACATCTGCAATGCTGATAATAGTGGAAAAGGTTCATATAAACACTGTGAGGAATATAAAGTGATAAAAAGGAACACATAGAGTTTAAATGCAAGATGATAGATCTTTAAGACAGTGATAGAGATTGCATAACATTTTGCTGCTGGGTGAATATAATAAAACTAATACTTTTATCTACTGGGACTAAATTACTTTCTTAAGTTTGCTGTAATTTGGCACAATATTCTTATTATGCAAACAAAAATGTTTATTCAGTATTTTTGCTCTTGTGTTTTATACTCAGCAGATTGTAAATGTACATTATCTTAATATTTCATGCAATCTCTGGATTGTCAAAATTCTGATAAAGTGTATTTTTTAAGAAAATGTAGACCGGAAGAACATTTGGATCCTCTGTCAATATATTAATCACTATGACTGTCTTCCTCCGATGCCATGAAGAGGGGAAATCGCATCCTAAAGATGATTAATCTTTTGAAATAAAGAAGAAAAGCATTTTATATTTTTTTCTCAACTATTTCAGAATCAGTAATTAGCTCAAAAGACAAGTTTCAGCACTTCTTTGTAAAACAGATGGGAATTTTTTCCATCTATGTTTCTTATAGAAAAACAAATTCATTTTAGCTACAATTAAATTCCTCATTAACTATCTGAGGTTTTTACTGCATTTTCCCTATTTCCTCTTCTTTTTTTTAATAGAAAAAAAAAGTGTGTGGCAAACTTTCCTCAGACTTACTTTCTTATTGGGTTTTTTAAATATACACTTACATACCAAAACCATTAGGTAAAAGTAAAGGAAGAGGACAGGTTTTTCCTTATCTGCAAGAACAGCTTTTGAAAGCCGCTAGATACAGTTTAATGTAACATACATAAAAATAATTTATATTTTCTCTAATTTCACAAAATGCACTTCTAATCTATTTACTTCATTAAGTCAGCTTGATTTTCCTCGTTACATATTTAGCTATAAGAAAACAAAATGGAAATTTCATTACATTAGTGCAAAAATAATCTAGACTGCCTAGTTATTTGGCCTTAAATCAAGCCTTTCAGACACTACAAAGTACTAAATTACCTTTTCAAAGTAATTTTAAGGTATTACTCGAGCTTTTAAAAAACATCTCTCAGTTTTTCTTCCAGTCTTTCTTAAAAGAGGCTGTGCTGTAAGCCCTCTGAAAAAACAACTTGCTTTGGTAGATCAAGTTAAATACTCAACATAACTGAAGAAAGGAGATGTCCAGATCAGAACATCTCCTGCTGCTCCATCACGCATTTGAGGTAAATAGTTAAATCTCCAAATAAAACTTGAAACTTTTTGTATCAATTTGTGTGCATGGATTCACCTTCTTGTTGAAATCTATCACTACTCCTGAGACTCTGCCATTATGTTTAAATTATTAGAGAATGGTTGTTTATATTAAAAATGGCAATTTTATTTTTGTAACAATAGCAGAACCATGCTGCTAAATGATCTGACAAAATCCTTGTCAAAGACTTTGGTCTCAGGCTTGGACTTCTAAGAAAGCTTCTTGCTTTGATTCTGTCTAACTTACAGATAATCAGCAAATCTCCAGTCATGAATTATTGCTTCAAAATACAGTATATAACCTTGGGTGAATATACAGTTCCCACTTAACTCAGCATCCCTAACCCTGCTTTGTTTGCCTCCTCACACACTTTTACAGCCACATGATGTATAAATTAATGTTTTGGGCATTACAGTTGATAAACAGGGTGATGTTTAGGTGGATCTGATCACCAGCAGATTAGATCCACAGTTTCCTTAGGCTGCATGGTAGCATAATAGAACACACGCAGAACGAAAGCTCATTTGAGACAACAGTAACTGAACAAGTAAGAAGACAATGAAAACTCTGAGTTTCCCACAAACTGATAGGATCCAAGTAGGATTAAACTTCCCTGAATTGTTTCAAGAAGGTCTAGAATCAAAACTGCCTCCGTGCAAATATTACAAAGTACGCCTAGAAGAAAAAACATGTGGTGGATGGAATAGTGAAGCCAGGTAGGTGTCTAAGTCCAAGATGGGTATTTATCTATAACCAGTCCCATCCTTTCCCACCAAGCAGTTTTAGGAAAGATCAGTCAAGGTAGGGAGTTACTGTTGTACACTATGAAAAGAAATCTGGGCTAGTTGATCATTAAAGTGAAGAGCTATTGGTGGTGACTCCTGCATTCGTTTAATTCATTGCATCCTCAGACTCTCTCACCCTGTCTTCACACTAGCATTCATTCTATTCACCTGCAGGGATGATGAGCAAGATTTTCGGAATGTTAAGTAAATATAAAAGCTGTTTGGAACTGTGGTTTTGAACTGTGGTTCATTTTCATTCATATGCTTTAGGGATCTCAATTTGAGGGGGATAAAGGCTTAGAAGGCTGTGCTAGAGGGCAATTTCAGCCTTATGGAACAGGCTATAATTTACATTTAACTGTGTCTGACAAGGCTGTGTATGACAGGGGCAAGGAAATGTTGCTGCCTGTCTCTCAGGGTATTGATAATAGGAGTGATGGTTAAAGAATTACTAACAAAGTAACAGAGCAGCTCCTGGCCTTAATGATGACATGCACAGAACTTAAACACACTTCACCTGTGATCGAATAAACTGAAGCGAAATGGTTCTCCTCATGGTAAGCTTCCTGACAGTAAGCCATCATTCTTCACACCAGCAACAGTACATCTATTTCATTCAGAAATGTCAGAAGATCTGCTCAATTTTTTGCTAACTGGTGCAGCTTTTCTTCTTTTTTTCTGAATCCCATCCCCTGCCCTCAGAAAAACATCCTGTTCAAACAGTAATACAGAGGACAGGACATGCTACCCACATACCATACAGCTCTCTATTCCGTGGGCACAGCAAACATGCTGCTACAATCAGGGACTGCACGACCAGCAAAAATGTACTGAAGCAACAAAAATAACATAGAAATGTCTCACTCAGTCAAACTGATGGGTTTGACTGATTAGTCTACAAGTCTCAATGGTCTACAAGCTCTCCCATGGAGATCTTCAATATGATAGCTTCTGTGTTTCCAGCCTTTAGGTGTCTACCCACACACCAATGGCTACTCCCCACCATTCCTGTACATAGAGCCGGTTTCCTTTAAAAAAAAGAAAAACAGTACTGATTTCACATCAGATGCGATGTTGCACTGTTACATCACTTTCCCTCTCCTTAGCAGAAAGACCCAGAAACACATTCCTGTGCTGCTGATTCCCTCTTTCTGTGCAGCTCTGTCCAGCACTCGACAAGACAAGGACGGAGCCACGAGAAGGATGCAATTGAAGGGGACAGCATTGAAAAGACTCACCTGAAAGTCACTGTTTATAGAGCTCCTCCCTGAAAGCGTTCAAGGCTGGATTGAACCTTTTGAGCAACCTGGTCTGGTGGGAGGTGTCCCTGCCCATGACAGGGGGGTTGGACTGGATGAGCTTTGAGGTGCTTTTCAACCCAAACCATTCTATGATTCTATGTGGTTGAGGAGAGTCAGCAAGAAGCACCTCAAATAGTTTAAAGACTGAAAAAACCCAGAGTTAAAATAAGTCCTGGCCAGGCTGTGACTCCCACCTTATCTCAGAGTCAGTCTCTGCCTGTTTGAGCTGACAGTTCACAGGCAATGGAGATGTTGTGCTCCTCTTTATGTGGCACATATTCTGAACCTGTGTTTCATATATCTGCACTTTTTTTTTCTCCAGAGGAAGGGGAAACTAAAGAGTAATTCCTAACAAACAGTTCACAATTAGAGAAATGTGTGGTGTGAGAGGGAATTCCCCATTTTCAAGTTGCAAGCTGAATAAAAACTTCAGTACTATCAATTTATTTTGCTTTTTTCCCCATGTATATGTGTGCCTAACATACTACATATTAATGGCAATACTGGCTTTTTAGTCCTTACTCCAGCCAGTGACAAATCATGTGGCTGACAGTTAAATGGCCAATCTGAAGATCCTGCCTGACGTTGCTGTGGCTTTGGTATGCCCCAGGATGTAGGTCACTGCTAGTGCACAGCCTTTCTCATATCCTTTGCTCCCATGATGCATTTAGATGATGGTGCATTAATGTGACACT